>NC_079511.1:18415732-18460333 GCF_000801105.2 Raphanus sativus
CCAGTCGGGATGAATAGTGTCATGATGAACAGTATCACGGTGAACAGTGCCGTGATGAACAGTGTCGACTGATACGGAATGAACAGTGTCGATCGATATCGGATGAACAGTGTCGATCGATGCGGGATGAACAATAATCGGATGAATAGTAACCGGATGAACAGTACCCGTGTGAATAGTACCGGGCGGAACAGCCCGGCATGAACAGTGTCGTTCCTTCGAAGAAAAATTTCATTTTTCAGAGTTTTTTCAATCTGAGAAACTTGGGTGCACAACATCTTGAAACGGGTATCGATGGTGTCTATCTTTCCATTCACCTCTTTGTAGAGAGAATTCAAATGCAGATTAAGCTCCTCAGTGATCTCCTGCTGTTCTTTCAAGCGCTCCTCTAGCATAAATTTCATCTCTTCTAAATTGTACTGGTCCTCATCCTGGTATATAGCATGCTCCACAAATGAGACTTCATGTACAGAACCAGTTTCAGCCTCAATGATCTTGTTGTCATCCTTTACAGCTGATTTTATCCTGTGCTTATCTAGATTTTTAGCACTGGTGCTGGACGCCAAGCTCTCAATCAGTCTCTGAGCTTCCTCTGGGGTCCTTGTTCTAAAGTTCTCCTCGCTTGCAGTGTCCAGCATTACATGATATTGCACATCAATACCATTGCAGAACTATATCAACAGCTGAACCTTTGTAAAACCATGATGTGGACAGTCCCTTTGGTAGCTCCTGAACCTCTCCCAAGAGCTTCTGAAGCCTTCTGTAGGTCCCTGAGAGAATGTCCAAATTTTATCTCTTATTTCTTCAGTCCGTGATTCATCAAAGAATTTACACAGGAATGCATTTTGGATGTCGGTCCAGGATGTAAGAGATCCTGGTGGTAGCTGCTTAAGCCAATGCGAAGCTTCTCCAACAAGTGAGTATTTGAAGAGCTTGCAAAGCAAGTAGTCCTCATGGACTTCATCCATACATATAAGAGAAATAAGATCCTCGAACCTTTCTAAATGGTCCATAGGATGCTCGTGAGATAATCCAGAGTAAGGTATCTGTGCCACGAGGGTGTAGTACTTTGGATTCAGCTCGAAATTCTGTGTCTGGATATCTGGTAGACGAATGGCTGATCTGTTGAAATAGTATTCCTCTGGACCGTTGTAGTCAGCCAGTGTCCTTTGTCGAGCATTCTCATCTACAGGTATAGCAGCTCCTGTAGCATCAATATCGGAGTTAGGGATTACAGTCCCCTGAGCATCAAGTCTCTGACCTGCTGCATTACGCAGATGACCATCCTGGTCATGCAGGTCCCCATTCTCATCCCTTTGTAGCACAAGTATCTGGCTCATGGTTGCTCGCAGATTGGTATCGACCGATGTTGCAGATGATGTGTCGATCGATTCTCTTTCACAAGTGTCGATCGATGATGTATAAGTGGTATCGATCGATGCTGCGAGTTTCTCTTTGCGGATCGAGCGTTCCAAACGTGCCGGGTCTGAGAAGAAAAGCAATTCTCTCTTGATGCTTCTGGTACTAATTGGCATGTACCTGAAAAACAAGAAAAAAAATTCGTAAGTAACTTAAAACAGTAAATAAAACCTAGAATAAACCTATTAATCAAGTCTAATGGCGAATCCTTGCTCCCCGGCAACGGCACCAAATTTGATATCACTCAAATTATCCTAACAAGTGATCTTACTCTCTCAAATAAGAGATTCGATTGTAGTATTTAGGGATCGAATCCACAGAGAACTAGGGCACACACTAAACTATGAATATTAAGATTTAACTAGGCAAACAGTTATAAAGCAGTAAATATGAATGTAATAAATAAATGAAAGCAAAGTGAACAAGGCAGTTGTTCTTATGTAACCAAGAGTTGTTTGATGGAATGATGGTAGCTAGATCTAGGGTTTCTATTCAGGTTGGGATTATAATGATATAGCTACTAAAATATGATATTATAGAACTGAACTATAAGAATAACATATCAACTCTCGTTGTATAGGTTATCTATTACTAGATCTAATGATCTCACATGTCGGGATGATCAATTAGAAAGTGTCGATCGATGACTCTATAGGAGTATCGATCGATACACCTTTTGCTCCATCAATCGATTCACCTGTCGGGATATCGATCGACACGCTTCTAGTAGGCTTAATGCGCGGGTTGAATATATGTTCGCTAGGGTTTCTAAACCAGCTCTCGCTGTTATCTAGCAATCCTAGATCAGAGAAGACAAGTCGGAAAAGAGACCAAGCTCTCGCTTGTGCCTAATGATTCTATGATCAAGTTCAAGTTAATTACTCAAGAAAAAGCATTAAGAACAGTCTCAATGATTAATACCACAACTTAGCAATTCTATATTTGGGGCTAATCCCTTATAACCTATCTAAACCCTAAACCTAACAGGTGGATCTACTCAGACATGATAGTTATCACATAAATCATAGATGAGTAGATGAAATTGCAATAGAATAGATAAAAACCAAAGGAGTTCTAAGAGGACTCTAAAGGAGTTCCTCTCTTCTCTCCTAAACTAAGAACAATGAATCAAAAGAAAGCGTAGAAAGTGCCGCCGTCAACAATGGCTTAGAAATAACATAAATAGGGTTTCTGGTCGTCAAGGATATTTTGGTAACTTTGTTGTGACTCCTGGGCTTCAGTTGGTCATGAAATATACTTGGCCCCATTCTGATGTCCATGTCGATCGACATGCAGTGTGCTGCATCGATCGACATACAATCCTCTTCTCGGCAGCCTTCTCTCGCGAGGCAGACTGACTAAAACGGGCATAACTTCCGATCTAAACGTTGGATTGTTCTCAAACTGGTGGAATTGGAAAGCTAACTCAAATCTCTATCTTGTGTCCAAAGATAGGCTAAATCCAACTGTGGGAAGGTCTCCATCGAGAGCTAAACATCTGAAGCGTCTATGCAGTTCTTCACTGCGAAAGACTCTAAAAGGTACCAAAATCACCATATATCTCCAAATCGTCCTTGAACCTGTAAATACTCTAAATAGACTCCAATACATAGTAAATAGTATATAAAACACTTATATACCATGGGTAAAAATGGGTAAAATCAATGGTATATCATCCCCGATCCTGGATATGATCATTAGGATCAACCATGGTGCAAGAAGACGCACCAGTCAGGTCATGTGACCTAAACGCAAGGGTATTATGGCCTGTAAGTAAGGATAAGGGCATCAGGAAGCTGTGACAAGTATAAAGGAGCTGTACAAAGTGTATGGCCGCTGGGCGGTGCGGTGAGCAAGCTCGACCAGCTAGATGAAGAGTAGTGCAGCTCAGTGTAGCTCACTGAAGAGTGTGTCAGCTCCCTGAGCTGGATGAACTAGCTCACTCAGCTGGGTCAGCTGGGTCAGCTGGGGATCAGCTCAACTGAGCTGGACTGAGTGTTCAAGTCTTGGGCAGTTGGGCCGTGTGCGGACAGTGGTCAAACCATGTGGACCACTCGGGTGTGCCGATGGGCCGGTGGGCACTTGGGATCAGACCAGGGGCTTGGGCAACCAGCCAGGACTTGTTTGTGACATGTCTAGGGGCAGTTAGGACTGTCAAGAACGTCTGGTAACTGCCATAGGCGAACATGTGTGATCTGGACCATTGATTAAATCAATGGACATAATTAATACCGAAAAAGTGCAATGGTTGGAAAGTAACCACCACGCCAGGGATCCATTATTATTCCTGAAACACAAATAAAAACCATAGAAAAATAGAGAGATGGTCGGATTACACAATCCAAGACAGATATGCATTCAAAGGCAGCAATGAGGCAGTTTTGGTGGATAATCATGGAGAGGGTTATGAACGACCTTCTGGTGAGTTTTGATTGATGTTTGCCACACCATGGGCTTCCACTACATCCTTACTACACACTCAAATGGCCAGGAAAGAGGAGATACGACCGGATTCACTCTCCAAAGTCCAAGGACAGCCTTAAGGGCAGATGTGTGTAGAAAGGCAGTTTCATGGGTACTGAAGGGGGAAGGGATGCATGACCCTTGGATGGTATTTGATCATGGATGAACACACCCTAGGCTTCCTCTGTGTCTTAGGGACACACGCAAATGGTCAGAAGAGAATGGAGAAGGCCGAACTTCACTCCCAATGGCATGAACAGCCTTGAAGGTAGATGCAGTGCAGAAACTATTTTCATGGAAGTTCCATGGAAGGGATGATGGGTGCGATCCATGAATGGATCTTATCAATACTAGAGGTATGTGATAAGACCTGATTAAGACAAGTGCAAGAGGCACAAGGCCGAACCTGATCAAGGAAGCACAAGATCTAGTAAGATAACGTATGAGGTAACATGTACATATGATTACTTTGTGGTTTATGTTGGTGTCTTTTGAGGTGCAAATGAGGCCAAGTAAGGAACGCCCTTGGAGACCATGTATTGTGATGTATTTTAGGGATACAGGACCTGGAGTACAGGTGCGGATCATAGTTGAACTAATTCATCCTTGTGGGATGGTAATTAGATGCTAGGCATCAGTTAGTTATTCATGGTGGTTCGTGAGTGAACCAGATATATGGTTTTGCATTACCAATGGAATGAGGTAATGGAATCATATGGTATGATAGGTACCAACCTTGGGTTGTACAGGATTGGCTGAGAGCCATGAAGAAGAGTAAGACTGACCAGGTTCATTGGGACATGGTTCCATGGCCGGTTAGGTATGTGTGAAGACTCATCAGTTCTGAGTCATGTGGGGTGGTTGGTTGATTGACTCAAGACCTGGTGGGCATTATTAATCCATTGCTCTGTTGTTTAGAAATGGAGGCACTGAGCCACAACTTGGCCGGTTCAGAGAAATCTCTCCATGGCCTTGGTTGGGCATGTAAGTTGAGATCTGATAGTTCCTGAAGGAATTGTTTAGATATGATTATGGAAATCTCTTAATGGGTATTTATCATGAATTATCATGGTTTTTAATTAGTTTTATCTAATTGATCTGTGGGGATGGTTGGTTAAATGACTAAGTACCTAAGGGGAGAGTTTATACATGTATAAGGGAGTTGGACGAGTGGACAGGGAGCTAGGCAGAGCTACCTCACTACTCGATCAGCTGGAAGAGAGTAGGGAACCTCAAGTGAAGTGGTTCAGCTCAGCTAGCTGGATGAGCTAGCTAAACAGTTAAGACAGCTGAGGCAATGAGCTAACAATCTCCGTAGATGTGGCAAAGGTATGATCTAGCAATGTTGCTTAGATCTAGATAGAATGGTTAGGGAATGTAACCTTGGTTATTGTATGACTTGGATTAGGTTCAGGATCAACCTTGGAGCTGGTAGTAGTTGTGTATAATGACCATGGCTAAGGTGATTCGACCTGACGAGTGTTAGATTGGTTTTAGACCAATGGTTAAGTAGAGAATATTCCGCTGTGCATAAGTTGAAAGGATCTAAGCGAGGGAATGAGTAAGGTAGTCTTAAGCTAAGATCTAAGATAGACTTCGCCCTTAGGCGAAAGTATAGATAAAGCGCGAAAAATTGAGAGGTTCGGCCAGTGTGTGGACCGAGCGACATGAGGCGTCGACCGCATCCTAGCCGGCCAGGTTCAGGTCTTACAAGTTGGTATTAGAGCATGCTTGATTCTAGGATCGTTGGATTGTGGTTGTTCACCCACACATCTGGACAAGTAGATGCTGATGTTGTTAATCCTCCAGTTTTATTGTTGACTCAGCTGGAGGAAGTTAACAATGAAGCTGGATTGTCTGTAAGTCAGCTAACCCTACTGAGGTTCGAGTGGGGGAGAGCTGAGCTGCAGCTGGAACAAGAGCTGGAAGGGGAAGCTGAATCCTCTTGTGATGTGAACCAGACAGATCCAAACATTGTTGCAACAACAGGAGGACTAACCGGTGGATTAGACAGCTGTTTTGACAGCTAATGTCGAGCTGGACCAGTAGCTGAGGTGGTCTAGATTTATCCACCAGCTAGGACAGCTTGGTTAGTGGACTACCTGAGGGTGCTGGAGCACATAGCTCAGATGAGAACTAAGTATTTCTCAGGTAGTATGGATCTTTTTGAGGCAGATGAGTGGAGGTTTTGATTGGGTTGTAACTTCAGCTCAACTCACTGCTTAAGGGTATTGTGTTCTAAACCGAAATTATTCTGGAAACTGAGATGACCATGGAAACTTACTAGGTGAGCCAAGAGAGAGTTGAGGCAAGATAGGGTATCATGCTTGTGAACGGGAAAGTTCCAAGGTGAACCGGCTTGGCCAAGATGCACTCTCCAAGGGCAAGATCCTGAAACAGAAGGTTGTTTGATATAGTTATCTCGGAATAATAGATGGATTGGACGTATCGATGCAATGCAAGATCTGTTATGGACGACTGGACCAGGGAAGTAACATGAATCTGAGAGTGTCTTAGGTTAAAAGAAACGTGCAGCACTCTTTGGAGGTATGTGTTATCCTTGGTGGCCGTTCAAAACAAGTGAGCATTTGCAAGGTTCAAGTTGGTTTAAAGGAGACGCTACATGGCTAGTATACGAGTGGCTTGGGATCAGATGGATAAGCTTGGACTCGGTATAAGTCAATGTAGGATTCCTTAGATCAAGTTGAGCGGATTGAGAACACGGTGTTAAGTGGCTTGGTAAGATGGGGATTGAGGTATATTATAAACACTCTTGTGAATGGTATGGGACATTCACAGAAATGTGACACTTTGGAGAATGGTATGGGACGTTTTCCAAATGTGTGATCAAACCGATATCTTACTCATCTAGGTACTTAATGTTTGTGGATCTGATTGTGGTCCGCCTTAAGAATCACGAGGTGATCATAGGTATGGACTGGCTTGTCAAGAATCGGGCCACCTTGGACTGTCATCATGGAAGGATGCAGTTTGAGAGTGGGTGTGGACCCCCGATCAAGTACCAAGGACAGCCTTAAGGGCAGATGTGTGTAGAAAGGCAGTTTCATGGGTACTGAAGGGGGAAGTGATGCACGACCCTAGGGTGGTGTTTGATCATGTATGAACACACCCTAGGCTTCCTCTGTGTCTTAGGGACACACGCAAATGGTCAGAAGAGAATGGAGAAGGCCGGACTTCACTCCCAATGGCATGAACAGCCTTGAAGGTAGATGCAGTGCAAAAACTGTTTTCATGGAAGTTCCATGGAAGGGATGATGGGTGCGACCCATGAATGGATCTTATCAATACTAGAGATATGTGATAAGACCTGATTAAGACAAGTGCAAGAGGCACAAGGCCGAACCTGATCAGGAAGCACAAGATCTAGTAAGATCAAGTATGAGTTAACATGTACATATGATTACTTTGTGGTTTATGTTGGTGTCTCTTGAGGTGCAAATGAGGCCAAGTAAGGCACACCCTTGGAGACCATGTATTGTGATGTATTGTAGGGATACAGAACCTGGAGTACAGGGGCGGATCATAGTTGAACTAATTCATCCTTGTGGGATGGTAATTAGATGCTAGGCATCAGTTAGTTATTCATGGTGGTTCATGAGTGTACCAGATATATGGTTTTGCATTACCAATGGCTTCAGGCCCTGGCAATGAGGTAATGGAATCATATGATATGATAGGTATCAACCTTGGGTTGGTACAGGATTGGATGAGAGCCATGAAGAAGAGCAAGACTGACCAGGTTCATTGGGACATGGTTCCATGGCCGGTTAGGTATGTGTGAAGACTCATCAGTTCTGAGTCATGTGGGGTGGTTGGTTGATTGACTCAAGACCTGGTGGGCATTATTAATCCATTGCTATGTTGTTTAGAAATGGAGGCACCGAGCCACATCTTGGCTCTGTTCAGAGAAATCTCTCCATGACCTTGGTTGGGCAGGTAAGTTAAGATCTGATAGTTCCTGAAGGAATTGTTCAGATCTGATTATGGAAATCTCTTAATGGGTATTTATCATGAATTATCATGGTTTTAATTAGTTTTATCTAATTGATTTAGGGGTGGTCCCTTATGGCCGGTTTGGCTGATCTTGGCCGAGATCAGTATGATCGAGGCCGGTTATGGGAAATCTGATTGGACCATTCTCTTAGTTTGGAATTATCATGAATTTTCATGAATTTTAATTAGTTTTTGGAGCATGTTTGCTTGACGTCGTTTTTGTAGCTGAAGACTTCTCAAAGGTACTTGGTCTGAGGGGATGGTTGGTTGCATGACTAAGTACCTAAGGAGAGAGTTTATACAGGTATAAGGGAGTTGGACGAGTGGAAGGGGAGCTAGGCAGAGCTACCTCACTTCTCGATCAGCTGGAAGAGAGTAGGGAACCTCAAGTGAAGTGGTTCAGCTCAGGTAGCTGGATGAGCTAGCTAAACAGTTAAGACAGCTGAGGCAATGAGCTAACAAGCTCTGTGGATGTGGCAAAGGTATGATCTAGCAATGTTGCTTAGATCTAGATATAATGGTTTGGGGAATGTAACCTTGGTTATTGTATGACTTGGATTAGGTTCAGAATCAACCTTGGAGCTGGTAGTTGATATACCATGGATTTTACACGTTTTCTACCATGGTATACTAGTGTTTTATTATATATTTAATCTGTTTTCTAGCCTGTTAGGTATGCGTTCAGGTTCAGGAGCGTTTCGTGATAAAGTGATGTTTTTGGAGCATTTTGGAGCACAAGAGATGATACACCCGAGTTGACCATTCAAGACCAAGTAGGAAGTCAACAATGCGATAAGAATCGATCGATACTCATCCATAGTTGTCGATCGGTGTAACTGAGAAGATCCGCGTACTAGAAGATTATAATCGATCGATACACATCTAGTGTTGTCGATCGATATCGAGGACGAAATGGTTTAGCCGACTACTTCACCAAGACTTCACCAAATTACGAGATTGTCCCTGACGAGTTTTTAACCTAATGGAAATGCTTAAATATTCCTGCTAAGTGTTTTTGACGGCAAGAAGAGAGACCTTCGAGAGAAGCAAGCTTCAAAGTTACCACAAAGCAGAGAGTGTGTGAGAGAGACTAGAGTTTTACATGTTTTGAGAGATTGGAGAGATTTGTTATCTCCATTTGTTATTCTACTTTATTCTATCTATGCAATTCTTTCATCTATCTATTATTATGAATTGCTAAGCTATGTCTGAGTAGTCTACTTGTTAGATATAGGGTTTAAATAGGTTTGTGGGATTAGTCCCAAACTATAATTGCTAAGTTGTGATATTCATCAAATAGATTGCACCCTAAGCTTGTCCTAGAGTAGCTAACTAGAATATAGATCACTAGGATCTTTGATATCTTGAATTATCTATTTGAACTAGTATCTCCTTGGAAAAGAGCTAACCGCCCTCCTTGAGATCTAGTGTTCATTATCGGCTCGCGCCTAGGCATATCTAGAAGCCGTCGATCGATATTCCGACAGGTGAATCGATCGCCGAGCGAAAGGTGTATCGATCGATATCTCTAAAAATATCGATCGACTCTTTTTCTGTATCAACATACGACAGTTGAGGCCAGAGATCTAGATTATTTACCAGTGAGACATCACTGAGAGTTAAGCGACTGAGTTCTATGGTATCATGCAAACAACTTGTCAGGCATTTATAGACATTATAATCTCCATTCCTGAATAAAAGCCCTAAGTCTAGCACTCTTCATTTCATTGAAACACCCATCATATTATTAGTTAGAGTAACTACCTTGCTCATTTTAGGAATTGTTATTTACATTTTCATTATTAAAACCAACTTCACCTAGGATTGATTAATTGATTAGATTTAATTGGTTCCCTAGCTCCTCGTGATTCGATCTCTAAGTACTACAGTTGTACCTCTTATTTGAGAGAATAAGCTCTACTGGGTAATTTGAGCACTATCAGTAGTAGTTGTGTATACTAACCATGGATAAGGTGATTCGATCTGACGAGTGTTAGATTGGTTTTAGACCAATGGTTAAGTAGAGAATATTCCGTTGTGCATAAGTTGAAAGGATCTAAGCTAGGGAATGACAAAGGTAGTCTTAAGCAAAGATCTAAGATACACTTCGCCCTTAGGCGAAAGTATAGATAAACCGCGAAAAATTGAGAGGTTCGGTCAGTGTGTGGACCGAGCGACGTGAGGCGTCGACCGCGGCCTAGCCGACGGGGTTCGGGTCTTACAATCCCGAAGGCTCGCCCTCCTCGCTCTTAGCACACCTCTTCCTCTTCACCGACCCAGTCACAGGAACAGCCCTCGTGCGTCCCTTAGGTAGCGGTGCGGCACTAGATTCCAATGCATCTTCCTGACCGGAGATCACAATCGGAGCGGTAGAGGAGCCTAAGGGACGAGCTTGAACGTCGAGTGTCTGCTCAGGAACAACGGCTCTTTCCACAGGAAGTGGAGCGTTGCATCGAACTTCGAGTCCAGGTGCTTGGGGCGGAGGCACCGGTGAAGAAGGAACGCTAAGTGCTTCGGCTCGGGCCCGCTTCTCGGCGTTGCGTCGCGACAACTTGTTCTTGAAAGAACAGAACCCGTCAACAAACGACTGCGTAGCGTCAGGAACAGTCGAAGCCGGCGAGGCTTGGCTGGCTTCGCCCATCTCGACGTCGGAATGCTTCTTTTCAGGTTGGGAAGAAGACATTTTTGCTTAAGAAATCAAAGGGGGAAGAAGTTGAAAGAGAGAAGTGTGTGAAGAATGAGAAGTGATGAGCTACTACTTATAGGGAATTGAGGATGACATGGATTTCCATAATAAAATACTCTTAGCCAAAAATTTCGATTTTCAACTCATATCTTCCGCCCGCAAAATCGTCTCCGAGTCTTACGGGCTGGGGGCTAACTGTTGGGGTCAAAAGCGGTTATCTCGAAATCAACGGCTAAGATTATTTCTTATCTACGGACTTTCCGCAAAACAATCACTAAAAGGAAAAACAGAAATAAAACAAGCACGACCACGACATAGCTCTAAGCGCCGGGCGCGCAGAACGGACGTCCCGTTTCTGCTCGTCGGGCGCCCAGACTCGCATCCTGGACGCTGGACGCCCAGACTTACGTTCTGGGCGCCGGGAGTGCAGAACAGACGTCCCGTTTCTGCTCGCCGGGCGCCCAGACTTACGTTTGGGCGCCGGGCGCCCAAACTTATGTTTTGGGCGCCGGGCGTCCAAACGGACGTCCTGTTTCTAGGGTGCCCAGACTTACGTTCTGGGCGCCGGGCGTGCATAACTGACGTCCCGTTTCTGCTTCTGGGCGCCGGGCGCGCAGAACGGACGTCTCATTTCTGCTCGTCGGGCGCCCAGACTCACGTCCTGGGCGCCGGGTGCCCAAACTTACGTTCTAGGCGCCGGGCGTGCAGAACAGACGTTCCGTTTTTGCTCACCGGGCGCCCAGACTCGCGTCTTGGGCACCGGGCGTCCAGACGGATGTCCCGTTTTTGCTCGTCGGGCGCCCAGATTTACGTTCTGGGCGCCGGGAATGCAGAACGGACATCCCGTTTCTGCTCGTCGGGTGCCCAGACTCGCGTCTTGGGACGGGATTCTGGATGGACGTCCCGTTTCTGCTCGCCGGGCGCCCAAACTCACGTCCTGGGCGCCGGGCGCCCACACTTACGTTCTGGGCGTCGGGCGTGCAGAACAGACGTCCCGTTTCTGCTCGCCGGGCGCCAAGACTAGCCTTCTGGGCACCGGGCGTCCAGACGGACGTCCCGTTTCTGCTCGTCGGGTGCCTAGACTCGCGTCTTGGGCGCCGGGCGTCCAGACGGATGTCCTGTTTCTGCTCGCCGGGCGCCCAGACTCGCGTCATGGGCGCAGGGCGCCCAGATTTACGTTCTAGGCGCCGAACATGCAGAACGGACGTCCCGTTTCTGCTCGTCGGGCTTTCAGACTCGCGTCCTGGGCCGGGCTTTCAGACGGACGTCCCGTTTCTGCTCGCCGGGCACCCAAACTCGCGTCCTGGGCACCAGGCGCCCACACTTACGTTCTGGGCGTCGGGCGTGCAGAACAGATGTCCCGTTTCTGCTCGCCGGGCGCCCAGACTCGCGTTCTGGGCACCGGGCGCCCAGACTTACGTTCCGGGCACCTGGCGTCCAGACGGACGTCCCGTTTCTGCTCGCCGGGCGCCCAGACTTACATTCTAGGCGTCGGGAATCCAGACGGACGTCTCGTTTCTGCGCGCCGGGCGCCCATACTTAGATCCTGGGCGTCGGGCGCCGAGACCTCGATCCTGGGCGCCGGGCTGTGGGTCATTCGACGAGTACGGCCCATTTTCCTATACTTTGCATCCTTGCTTGAAGCTTCGCAGTACGAATCTTTAAAATCGTAAATCTAAGACTCCCGTTCCGTTTCAATCGGAATCGTTGCGGAAGATTCAGTTAACTGAAAGATTAACGGAAAGATTTCAATTCATCGTATAAGACGATGGCAGTTATCTTAAAACACCAATCATCTCAACTATACGAGGAATTGGGGATCTTTCGTAAAATCGATATCGCGACAAGATTACTTTCTCGGAAAAATCGTAAAAACGTCCAAGGTCTAAAGAACGGCCCGAAAGGGTCCAAACATGGCCGACCGGCCCATTTACGATTTTTAAACTAAAGTCGAGATAAGTATGACGGTTTGTATTTATCTTCACATAACAAGATAAATGTCAAGTTTCCCGAAGATAAATGTCAAGATTTCCGATAAGCACGATAGATCGACGAAAATGGAAAAGCCCGATTCGCGACAGATTTGGCCTAAAAGGAGAATAGACCGTCTTAAGAGGAGTATATAAAGAAGCTTGGGGGCAAGGAGCAGAGGCATCAGAGCAAATCCGAGATTTAGAGACTTAGAGAATTCCTGTTAGCTTAGAGAACTTAGGGCTTAGGTGGTTAGACTAGCAAGGCAAGGCTTAGGACATTTTGTTGCCTGCAGTTCTATATTTTCTGTCGCAGCATATCTCTTCTCTTTTTCGGAAAAACTTTGTATTCGTATCATTCAATTAATAAAACGCCTCCGAGCGACTTTCTATTTATGATTTGTCTTCTATTTTTCTTTTTCGATTTCGTGTGGTTACGCAGAGAATCCAGACCTTCAGGGAAAGTCAGGTTATCTTTGGCAGAAGTGTTTCGACTTGTTTATCTTGGATTTGTACATTTGACTTGTTTATATATTTGACAGAATTGTCCATTTTTCATTTGTAGGTGTTGAATTATTCAAAGTAAAATACTTTTTAGTTTTTTTTTCAAAATATGTGGTTTCACTTTTATTTATGATTTTTGAAACAAAATGGCTAAGTTAACTTTTATAGTATTGAATGTGGGCAATATTTGCATATTTAAAATAAAAACTAGATTTTTATCCGCGCAGATGTTTGTTTTCGATTTTATATAAATATATTTCAATTTTATACTTTTAGTGGTATACATTTTTAAGATTAATCATATGTCTAAACTTTTATATAACTATTTCAAATAAAATATTTTTATAGTTCACATGTTATGATTAATCAATTGTTTAAAACTGTCACATGTATTTGTCGCTTTTATTATATAATTATCTTAAAGTATTTTCATTTATTTAAAGAACAAATTAATATATGCATTAAACAACATATTCAAGATTATTTTATATTAAATTTATGCTTATTTTGATCCGCCGATCTTCAAAACTGAATTTTCTATTAAAAATACTTTTTACGTTTATTCATTTTTGATAATATATTATTATATAAACAAAAGTCTAAGATATGTCAGCTTTTATACTTATATTATATATTTTGCAAATGTTAAATTTTTATGTCATCGTATTATATTTAGCATAGATATTTATATTTATGAAAATAAATCTATAAATTTATCAACTTAATATAACTTTATCATATTTAGTTCAATATAATAATTTTATTTTAACTTGAATTATTATTATAAAATAGACAAAATAAGATAAATTTTTTAATTTTTCAATTATAAATGATAACAGAATATATATTAATGTATAATAATAGGACATTGCTAATTACGAAATTAGTTGAAATATTTACATAAACTTTTTGAAAATTAAGATATTGTTAAAATATTTTTAAATATATTTTTAAAATAAATATTTATATTTAAAATGAAAATATATGATGGTTAAAATATTATATTACTAGAGTTAATGAAATACATGTAAAAAAATATAATTGTGTTGTATAGTTTGCTAATGTTAACCTATTTTACCAACATATTATATTTTGAAACTAATTATTTAAGAAAATGATTAAAAATTTTAAGAAAATAAAATATAAAAAATTAGTTCAATATAATAATTTTTCTTACAATAATTGATTATGATTATACAATAGATTAAATATGATTAGATTTATATTTTTATTTTATAAAATATATTAATGTATAACAATATTTCATAACTAATTTCGAAATTAGTGAATATATTTACAAAAAAAATCTTTGAAAATTTAAGATCTTATTAATATCTTTTTAGAAAAATTGTAAAATTTTTAAAATATATATTTATATTTAAAATGAAAAGATATCAAAAGATATTATGATTAAATAGTTAAAAGATTATATATATTATTAGTCTTAGTAAAATAAGTTTAATAAAAATTAAAGAATGGTCCAAATTAAAAAAAAATCATACATGAAAAAAATCATAACTTCCGTTTTATTATATAAGATTTGTAAATCTTATATAATAAAGTTGGCTTTTTTCTCCTTGGGGGTTTTAATGCCATGTGGCACACTCTTTTCAACAATTATTTTTTTCTTTAATTTATATTTAATAGGTTTTAATGTTAGTTATGAAAGACATTGAGTTTTTAAAAATTTCCTCATAAAAACCCAAACATTTATAACAATGTTTTGAACCCAAACAGAGCCACCGTTGAATCGGTAAACTCTCCGACCCAATAGAAATCAGATTTGAGTTTTGTGAAAAAGCCAAAATATAAAACCCCAATTAAAACCTCTAAAAACTCACTGAAACCCAAAACCCCATACCGGTTGCACCACTGGTTAAAACAGAATTTAAAATATAATTAAAACTAAAAAAAATAAAAATTATCTATTGGTTTAACTAAAAAATATAAAATAAAAATCCAATACCGGTTACACCACTGGTTGAATCAATAGATAATTTTTATTTTTTTTTAGTTTTTAGTTATGTTTTAAATTATGTTTTATATTATAAATTTCCAATTATAAAGTTAGATTTTTTTTCAGTTTTATTACCGTCTTTCTATTCTTCTACACTACAATTTACGTTTACAAGGAAGGTGAGTAAGCGTGATTTTGCTCGACCCGCACATTCGTAAAACAAACTCAAGGACGATCAAGCTTATTATTCCTCTACATTACAATTTACGTTTGCAAGAAAAGTGAGTAAGTTGTTTTTTATTTAACTTAGTTTATAACAAGTCATTACATTTTTAATTTACAGATCAAAAGGAATAAGATCATATGATCATGTGGATTACAAAACATGTTTTGAATTGTTGAAGAACAAGAACATGGCGAGCTGTTGGTAAGTTTTAAAATTTAGAGAAAAACAAAATTAGTTGATGTGATTTGGTGTTAATTTATTTTTATTATTGACAATTTACTGATATGATGTTTTAATTTTGGTTTATTTTGCATTGGAAGTTTAATTTATTATTCACATTCGACATAAATATTTGTGAATTGTATGTCTTGATTTTTTTAGATGTTATAACTCTTATGTTACAAATTTTTTAAATAGTCTAAACTATTTCTTAATATTTTGTATGTCAGATGAAGATAAAAATATAGAAACCAAGGTTAAGTATTTTCTAAATTTTTAAGCATAAAATAGATAAATATCCAAACTATTATTTTATGTTTAGAAAACATTTCAAAATATTAACTATTATATAAAATTTTCATAGCTAATATGTTATTATATAATAAAATTAATTATTTATTAACATGCGGTTCATCAACAGTTGGTCCAATAATTCATTGATCCGGCCAATTCAGTGACCCGGTCAATCGTCAGATCCAGTGTATGGGTAGGGTTTCAAAATCATGGTTTATAGGTTTTCTTTATATTTGACATTGACTATGGAGAATAGAGCCTCTATGATTCTCTATAGTGAACAATATGTATCACTTTCATAAATTCGATCCACATGATCCGTATGACCAAAAATCTTAAACCCGCATCCGCCCCTCCAAAACCCGTGGGTAAACCGTCTTACTCACGGGTAATAATAATTATATTAAAAACTAATTATTTTAATTATATATTATTATTTTAATTATATATTAATTATTTTCATTATATATTAAGTATTAAAAAACAATATTAAAATAATACATTATAACTAAAATTATAAAAATAGTTTATATGTTTATATATTTTTACGAAAAAAAAACTTTTTTTTTAATTTGCGGGTCGGCGGTATCCACGACTCATATTCGGCTGACCCGCACCCGCTCCACTTAAACTAATCTTAACCCACACCCGCACTCGCAGTTCGAAAATTTTAAACCGATCGATCCGCACCCGCTCCACGGCGGGTCAAACGGGGCGGAGCCCCCGGGATTTGAATTGAATTCTCAGCTCTATTAACCACTATCAAAAAGATTAGAAAATATCATTTTTAATTTTTTATACATATTTTCATTTCATATTTTTAGAATATTTTATTTACTAAGATCATATAATAAATTATAAATATATGTAAAAATACAACATATGAACCCGGCGCGTAGCACCGGAATACCACTAGTCTTTACTAATAAAATAGAGTTTTTTCTCTCCTTGGGGGGAATAATGACACTTGTCATGCTATCATTTGTCAAAGGATATTTTCGATTGAGTTTTGTATTTGGTTTGGGTTTGGTCTTTAGCTGAACGTATTGCCCACTTCATTATCAAAAACGCTCTCTATTTTTTCTAAACATGTGGTGTGTTGAAGATCATAAGGCTTCTAAATAGCCAGGAAAATCTCTAATATTAAAGATTATTCATGTCTTCCTCGATTTTAATTTCAAGAAAGATAGTGAATTTACAGAATCTTCACTGGTTAATGATTACTGAGACATCATCTCTCTGCTTTTATCTCCTATATATGTCATGTTCTGCTGGCCGAAATTTCATTACATATTGTCTGCTTTTGTTTTGCAGGTGAATGTTTACTTGGAAGCTGGCTTATTCTGAGGAGATTGACTTCTGAATCCCAGTCTTGGACGCTAGGTATATGTTTCTAAGCTTATTACTGTGTAATAATAGTGAGGAGATACAAGGAATGTTTTTAAGTCACTTAGAAAAGAAATTGCAGATATTGGTTTGGTATATATAAGGTTCAGAGTGTTTTTCTGTTTTGAATCAAAGATTGAAAAAAAAACTGACCTACCAAACTTTCCTTGCAACCGATAGTCAAATAAAGCCTAAGATTAAATCCACTACACCTCTCTTTGGAAGGAGGCTCAAAGGATGTGAGATGGGAGTTTTTATGAGAAGACACTACTTGCAGATACTGGTACATAGCAAATCTAACCACCTTAAGTTACATTCTCCTTACTCACACATTATAAAAATTATTTCCACAGACAGTTGACTTCCTATGACCCAGTAAAGTTGAGGCCATCGGAACTATCAATGAGTGGTTCTACATTTCATGATGTTCCAGAAAACTGCAGGCTCGAATATGATCCTTCAGTTGCACAACATGTTGTGACACCACCGCCGTTAGTGTCGTCAGGTAACATTTTACCATTACTGCATTCATGTTCCGTAAAGCTCCTTTCAAGTGATGTCTTTGGACTAATCATATGTCCACCACTCAAAATGTTTATGTCTTCTAGGTAACGGGTTGAGATGGCTGTCGATAACGGTACAAAGTCAGCCGTCTGACACCTTCGTGTCTTAACCAAACGAGAATTCCGATCTTCTCATTTACTCTTCTTAAGCAACTTTAGCCATGATAAATTTGACATGTACGCCATGATAAATTTGATATGACATCTTCAATAAATTTGACATGTTCAAGCTTCTGTTTTATGGTGACAGCCAGACATGGTATACATTGGGAGCTAAGCTTCAAACAACAACCTCAAACACGAATATGTGTAACTTCTAATTGTGTGTTCAAAAAAAAGAAGTGTAACTTCTAATTGTAATAGTTACACACGTCTGCCTATTAAATGTGGTTATAACATCTGTTGGTGATACATTAATATGCCCACCTCTTACTATCTCTTATTCGTTCCTTCACTGACCTTCTACCCAAGAACAATATGCAGGTTAATAGTGCATCCTGATCTTACTGTTTTTGCAGTAATACGTAAAACGTTATCAGACATTTAAAAACATAAATGGATTACTCCTTACAATGATTCAGATTGCCAAGAGAAAAACATTCAGGATCACGGAATCAGATTGCACTCTACAATATAATTTCCAAATAAAGCATCCATTTTATTTTATGTTTAAATTCTAACTAAATTAGTTTTAGTTTTGTTACGAATATCAGCTCTTTATTCTATTTTTATTGAATCAATTAGTCACAAGACTCACAACCACTTATCATACTCTATTTTGAACCAATCAACCTCAAAATAAAGTAAACACTACAGTCGAAAATCACTATCAAATAGATCAGAAAGAAATATATTTTCCTTTCAACAAATTAACATTTTAATATTTCAACATATTTTCGTTACTAATACCATAAAATAAATTGTAAATTCATATAAAAATAAAATATACGAATTCAGCGCGTAGCGCCGGAATACCACTAGTTTGATAATATACATATCTGAAAATTGTTAGTAAAAAGAATAAAAATGCGAGAAACATACACTTCAACATTAATACCAAAGGGTGTTACAAGAAAACCAAAGGAACAAGCCGACAAGAAACCAAAGGAACAATAAAAATGATAAGAGAAACATATATAGGGTAATGTCATTGACTTCATCTCAAGGTGAAGAGAGAGAGAGACTGAACAAAAAGAAAAAGTAAGAAAGGGAATGAAATAAATCAGATCGAATAGAATTTTGACGTCCGCAAGGGACATTATTCTCTCTCTTCATCAACTTCTCTCTCTCTCTCTCTGAAAGATACAGCGAAGAACAGGACACAATACTCTGAGCTAAACATAAGGTATAGTTTAAATAAAGACAGTTTGTAGGCGGCAGAGAATTGTTTTTGTTTCTTTTTGTGTTATCCCCAAACCCTATAAGATGAAGATGAACAGCAAGTGAGTTCCTTTCTCTACCTTGCTTACTGATTTTATCTTCTTTTTTATTTTATTTGAGACAGATTCTTCTTGACCAGCGCTTGTAAGTATCGTTCTCATCTTCAATCTCTCCTCAATTAGGGTTTTGATCGAGCTTTGTTCTTTCGATGGGTGTGTTACCTGTCTTGTGATTCTGGGTTTTTTTTTTTGTTCAAGAAGGTGCTGCTGAGTTGGAATGGAGTAGAGATTTGCTTAATTCGGATCGGAGCTCCCTTTGGTGTAGAATGTTCCATACGGAATCTAACCACTTAGATTTCATTATTGGTCAGAAACAACACTGTTCGACTTCATTGGTGCATTGACCACATCTTTGCTCCAACAACAAAGCTGAGATTATCTCCTTGTGTCTTGCTTGTTGGGAGAGTATGGTACCATCAGAGACGCCAAATCCAGTTGGAAGTGGCGATAATGTTCCTCCACAACCACCATTTCCTCCTTCTCCACTGACTCAGTTCAGTAACAACATGACTATGAGTATGCCAAACATATCTTCACTCCTCAACAACAACCACTCTTTTGTAAACGGTGGCTCGGGTGAGTCAGACATCGGGTTTAGTGGTTTGTCCTCGTCAGGTCAGCACTTCCCCAACGTCTCAGCTAACCAGCAACAACGGAGCACGAAAATGGAGCCTCAGAATTTTCAGCAGCAGCGTGGAGGAGGGTTAGCTGGTGTCAAGTTGGAACCTGGGGGTCAGGTTTCCAACGACCAGCAGCAGCAACAAAAAATGTTGAGAAGTTTAGGATCGGTTAAGTTGGAACCGCAGCAGCTTCAGGCCATGAGAAACTTAGCACAAGTGAAAATGGAACCCCAGCTTTCAGAGCAGTCATTGTTTCTCCAGCAGCAGCAGCAGCAGCAGAGGCAGTTTCTTCAAATGCCTCCTGGGCAATCTCCACAGACTCAAATGAATATATATCAACAGCAGAGACTTATGCAACTTCAACATCAGCAACACCTCCTGAAATCAATGCCTCAACAGCGTCCTCAGTTACCACAACATCAGAGGCCACCGTTGAAACCAGTCTATGAACCTGGCATGGGTGCTCAGCGTCTTACCCAGTATATGTACCGACAACAACATAGGCCTGAAGTAAAGCTTCTTCTTACCTTAAAATGATGCTTTTTTTTCTCAAGCCTGTACTTTTCTTCGTGATTTATCCTTGTGTTGTGATATATTATTAAATGCAGGACAATAACATCGAGTTCTGGAGAAAATTTGTCTCAGAGTACTTTGCTCCTAATGCCAAGAAGAGATGGTGCGTTTCTATGTATGGTAGTGGCCGGCAAACAACTGGCGTTTTCCCTCAGGTTTACTGCTCTTACTTGTCATGCTCACATGCTCTTACTTGTCATTTTTTTCTCTCTCATGCAAACCAAGCAGTTTGTCAAGAAACTATGTAGATACTTGTTTTTTATTCACATAGATTGCAATTTGCAGGATGTGTGGCACTGTGAGATATGTAACCGAAAGCCTGGACGTGGTTTTGGTATGTTATTTGGAGGATCAGTTCTTCGCTGAGGATATATTTAGTTTAGAATATTTAATATTTTTCTCTTGTCCTTCCTTACTGATCCTTTGTTTTGCTTTTTTAATTTGTTTAGAGGCAACCGCGGAAGTCCTCCCGCGGCTATTTAAGATAAAGTATGAAAGTGGGACTTTGGAAGAACTTTTATATGTGGATATGCCGAGGGAATCTCAGAATTCATCTGGTCAAATTGTGTTGGAGTATGCAAAAGCAACACAAGAGAGTGTGTTTGAGCAGCTTCGAGTTGTTCGTGATGGCCAGCTTCGAATAGTTTTCTCACCAGATCTTAAGGTTATTCAAATTACTCTCTTTCTCTCTTACCAAACTATTATTTTCTCCTCCAAACCCTTTTATTTGTTTTTTTTTTTGTCAGATATTTTCTTGGGAATTCTGTGCTCGGCGGCATGAAGAGCTTATTCCACGACGGCTTTTGATACCGCAGGTAACTTCCAGTATTGTTCTCGTGGTTGAAACTTGGGTTTATCTTTCTGATAATATGTTATTGGCTGCCAAGACTAAGTTCTTTGTATAGGCTTTCTTAGTCTGATTTACTTTCGTTTTGAGATCTGTAACTTTTCACCTTTCTTTTTCTTTTGTGAATATACAACCAAAAAAAAAACTACTTTGGCTATTTTGTATTATCATGTACAGGTTAGTCAGCTTGGGTCAGCAGCGCAGAAATATCAACAAGCCGCACAAAATGCAACAACAGATTCTGCTCTCCCGGAGCTGCAAAACAATTGCAACATGTAAACTTCATCTCTCTCTCTGATATTCAACTTTCTATTGGTAATCTCTGACGTGCTTCCACTGTTATGCAGGTTTGTTGCATCTGCCAGACAGTTGGCAAAGGCTTTAGAAGTACCACTCGTGAATGATTTGGGATACACAAAGAGATATGTTCGGTGTTTGCAGGTATATGGATACATTGAATAATATCCAATGTGAATTAAGAAGATAATTAAATTAACATTTGTAGTAAGTGTTCTGACCATGCTTGCTAATGCGTATTGATCTTCTGCAATGTTTCAGATCTCGGAGGTTGTAAATAGTATGAAGGACTTAATAGATTATAGCAGAGAAACAAGAACAGGACCAGTCGGTAAGTAAATGTGCCTCCTTCCAAGCATCTATCTTTACAACGTGTGACTGATAGATATCTCGTGTTTTTTTTTTTAATTTTGGTACAGAGAGTTTAGCCAAGTTTCCACGGAGAACAGGTCCTTCGTCTGCACTGCCTGGTCCTTCTGCTCAGCAACCCAATGAACAGCTAAGGCAGCAACAGCAGCAGCAGCAGCAATCAGTTGCCCAGATTGCAAACAACGATCAGAGTTGTGGGCAAAGCTCATTAAACTATGCCTTCAGTGCAGCTCCTGCATCCACCTCCACAAGCAGCATCGCAGGGCTCATCCACCAGAATTCGATGAAGCAAAGGCATCAGAATGCTGCTTACAGAACTCCAAGCAGTCCATATGGTGGAAACTCAATTCAGATGCAGTCACCAAGCTCCTCGGGTACCATGGCGCCATCATCCCAGCAACAACAACAGCACAACCTGCCATCGTTTCAGTCTCCAACTTCCTCATCTAACAGAAACTATCCATCGCAAAACGGGATACCATCTATTAATAATCACATGGGTTCCACAAACTTACCAGCCGTTCAACAGGCTGCTGCTGCGGCTGCGGCTGATGAAGCAAATGAGTCTAGCTCGGTGCAGAAGATACTTAATGAGATCCTGATGAACAACCAAGCTCATAATACCTCAGGAGGAGGGCATGAGTCTTTTGGGAATGACGGGAAGGGAGGTAGCGATGTAAATAGCTCTGGTGTTCTGATGATGAACGGTCAAGTGAATACAACAAGTATGGGAGGGTTTGGTGGTGGGATGGGTCAGTCGATGGGAATGAATAATATTAATGGGAACAATGGTCTTATGAATGGAAGAGTTGGGATGATGGTGAGAGATCCAAACGTGCAACAGGATGTTGGAAACCAACTCTTAGGGGCAGTCAATGGTTTCAACAGTTTTCAGTGTGATTGGAACGTATGATGAAGAAGACTACGCGAGACTCTTACTACGGGTAATGTTCTCTGTTTTCAAAGCACATCACAAACTCAGGATAAAGATTAGGCCATAAGCCGTTACGCTATGCTGTGCTTAAGAAAAGGAAGAGTTAAAAGTTTTCCTACAACAACTGGTTTCTAGGCCACCCCTCGTCCACTACCACAAATACCATCTCGAGTTACTGTTTTTATTTTTCAATCTTGGGGAGTCTTCTTATGCTTTTATAGTTATAGTGTACATCTTTCTATGGATGTTGCATCATCATGGAGGCAATGGATCATGTGCTGTATCCTTCAATTTATTTCGTCTTCCATGTGTTAACAAAACTTTTCTAAATTCTGACAACGTAGTAGCAGTGGATCATGTGTTTCCATCTCTCGACCAAAACAGTGCAAACCTCCAGTTTCGTTGTCTTATCCAAACTGATTCAAATGTATAAAATCTAAAATGTCACCATACTTCGTAGACTGAGAAAAAGAGTCTGATAGCAAAATTCATTGCAGGTATTCATACGACTACCAGATATTGCATTTAGCATCAAACGTACAACAAAGACAGCACTAAATTTAAAAATCTGTAAACTTCAGAAAAAGTAGTCTTTCAAATCTGCTTTGGAGTCCTCCATATCAATCTCAGCCACGCATTCTTCAGCTGTAAGAGGAGGCAGTTTATGAATCTTACGCTTCAAGTTGGGTCTAACTGGTAACCATCTCGGGAATATAAGGAACAAATAGGAAAATAATGGATGAGAATAAAATTATGGGAATGATGAGGAATGATTATTCCATATCAAATTCAGTGAGGAACAAATTAATTCTTTAATTCTCTACAATTAAAGGAATGAGAAGGAATGAAAAGGAACAACTATTCTTTATGAATGGTAAAATTTGTTAGGAACATTAAGGAATGCATTATTCCTATCCGTTCCTTGGTCACCAGTTAGACCCGTTGTGTTTGTGCAAATCACTCTCACAATGCTCTCTGTATTGCTTAGCTTCCCCAACGAACGTGTTGCTAGTGCTGCACCTGGTTCCTTTTCCTTCTCCTTCTGTACCTGTACCCATCTCTTGTTTCTGCATTTTCTTGCTAAGTTCAACGACGGGATCTGTCTCACTCTCAGTAGGCAACAAGGGCTTGTTAGTCTGCAATGCCATATCATCATGCTCATCGTAATGATCCATGCTTGTGTCACCTTCAGCATGAACTGATACAGCGAGTATCTCTAATCTCCCCTGCATATTCCTCACAAGGGAATCACATTCTCGGAATAGTCCCGGTTCCATCTCACAGACCTGCACAAGAATGTATCAACACAATCAGAGCAGGATTAGAGAAAAAAAACTGCTCAAAGCAATACAATCATTACAGTGGACATCTGAGTTCCAGATTCTTCTTGGGAGACAAGAGAAGTGTCCCATTCTTTTAGCTTTGAACAGGAACAGTGAGACGCAGCCTCATTGGAGAACGCTTTATAGGGAAGTGCTTTTGCAGCACACGAAAGACATCAAGAGCCTGCACAAGTTCAATAATCAAAACAAAAATGAAGCAATCTCGAAGCGGTTGCCTTGCTTTTTCAGTCTAACTCTCTTCTGCCCTACCGGCTGCACCAGCATCTTCGACATCTCTCTCTCTCTTGTAAGTTTCTGCAAACTAAGTCGTTTTTCCCTCGCTTGCCTGCAAAATGCGCTTTTGTTTGGGCTAATTGTTAGATGGACTTGAGTAACCAAATTAGCTTTTAGGATCGTGGATGCTGAAGATGAAGGCTGACGCCAGGCTATGGTCAAGGGTTTATTGTAAGGGGAACATGTTCAACATAAAAACAAGCAACATCGCTGAATCTATTAATTCCGCACTGAAGCGAGCAAGAGGATTTCCGATTCCGTTCCTGCTGGAGTTCATAAGGCAGAAGTTAGGAAAATGGTATTGGAAAAGGAGACAAGATGCTTTGAGTCTCCCAACTGAACATAGCCGGGGTGTTGAATACTTGCTTGATGTTCGATCAGAGATAGCGGATACGATGACGGTCGAACCAATTGATGGATGGCGTTTCTTTGTCAAAGGTGGCAAAATGGACTGTGTGGTTGATTTGGAACATGTAAAGTGTGATTTTGGTGTCTATGGAGTGAAGAAAATACCTTGCTCTCATGCTATAGCTGCTGGAACACATGCTGGTTTGCATATCTTCACACTTGTATGTCCACTTTACTCAAAGAATCATCTGTATGCAGGATACTCAGAGAATATATATCCTATCGTGTTACAACATATTGAGGAACGAGAATGCTTTCCTCCAGACGTAAAGCGTGGTCCGGGGAGACAGAAGAAATCAAGATGTCAATCTTGGTTGGAGCTATCTAGGATGAGAGGACACAAACCCAGGAAGAAACACAGGGTACGGAGATGCTCAAACTGCAAGGAAACTGGCCATACGAAACCACAATGTACACAACCAGTTGACTAGTTGTCCAGACGACCTAAATTTAAGTCGTCCAGTCTTGATTACCCATCCTGACGACTAATTGTTAAGTCGTCCAGTGTTTCGTCTACCAGATAACCTTCAAGTAAGTCATCCAGAAGACCTTCTACTAAGTCGTCCAGTGTATTTTATTTTTAGACGACCTTCTACTAAGTCGTCCAGTGTATTTTATTTTTAGACTACCTTCTACTATCCCTTCAAGTGTATTTTTTAGACGACCTTTTACTAAGTCGTCCAGTGTATTTTATTTTTAGACTAACTTATTTGTAAGTCGTCCAGCTGGAAAACCTTCCAGACGACTTATTTGTAAGTCGTCCAGCTGGAAAACCTTCCAGACGACTTATTTGTAAGTCGTCCAGCTGGAAAACCTTCCAGACGACTTATTTGTTAGTCGTCCAAACCTACCAGACGACTTATATATTTACAAATCTATAGAAAGACAAGTTCAAATAAATCATACACAAGTTAGAAAATCTATACAACGACAAGTTCAAATACAAATACACAAATCATACACAAGTTAGAAAATCTATACAAAGACAAGTTCAAAGCCATACACAAATCTAATCATACATGCCCACAAACATATCACCATCCTCATTATCTTTAAAATGCTGATCAACAAGCTCCGTCCATATAACCACCGCCATATTATCCCTCATATTCTTCGCATTGGACCTAGCAACGTCTTTAGGGCTAAAGGGGACCCCAAGAGCATGACATTCAATGTACTTTAGAGCGTACACGCCACAATCACCATTGTTGGCCGTGGGTACATCTTTCAGCCGTCTCTCATATGTGTATTGCTCCAACCCGTATTTGACCCTTCCTTCGTTGGTGTCTGCGAACTACACAAGCAGATAAGGGACCATCTCGAGAAAAGGCTCCATTATCTCATCCCATGCTTCTGGTATGCTAGATGTAGGTATGCTGTCCCAGACGACTATGTGCCTCTTAGGGATCGATATCCAAATAGCAACCCAATGTTTGTTGTCCAAGTTCACTGGCGCATAGATATCATCAATGTCCTCCCCCCCACTTCTTGTTTGATTAGCAAAATGAAGGCATTGATCCGTCATAAAAACTCGACGCCCCACCAGGTAGCATTCTTCCTAAACCTTTGTGATCAGGTTCCGATGCTTTGAAGAACATATACTGGTCTCTCCAAGACTGGGAAAATTTGTGATCCAGGAAGCACATTCGCTCGCTCTGGAAAGCTTGTGGGTTCTCCTGATACCTCTGCCTCAGCACATTAATCCAAGAATCTATATGCTGCATATAAAATAATACAAGTTAGAACCTTCCAGACGACTTTTATTTAAGTCGTCCAAACCTACCAGCTTCAGCATATAAAATAAGGTTCATCTTCAGCATCCACCAAATGGGACTCTGAGGTTGAGGACGTGCCCGCGGAGAACATCATTAAAGTCGTGTATGATCGGAGACCGTGGAAATGGACCATGGATTGCTGGGAAGTCACTGGTACAAAACCTAAGGTTGTGACTCCATCGAAAAGAGCCAAAGAGATGGTTGTGGTGGAGGTGGAGGAGGAGGAGGAAGACAATCAGAGACCTCGGAAGAAAGCTCGTAAAGAGGCTCCTAAAGAGGCTAGAGAAGAGGCTAGAGAAGAGGCTAGTTGGGTGACCAGAGAGGAGTTGGAAATATGTTCAAGGACGTAGTTGACATGATGAAAGATGGGTTTAAGAAGTGCATCAGGGAGATTCGGAAGATGTCCGATAGATTAGAAGCTGTGGAGAAGAAGGTTGGTGTCACCAATCAGGCTACCCCTACACCTCTAACCAAACAGGCTACCCCTCAAGCCAAAGAAACCGGGGTTAGTAACAAACAGCCTACCCCTCAAGCCACAGAAACCGGGGTTAGTAACAAACAGGCTACCCCTACACCTCAAACCAATCAGCCTACTCCTCAAACCAGACAGCCTACTCCTCAAAAGGATCAGCCTACACTTCAAACCAATCATCCTACTCCTCAAACCAGACAGCCTACTCCTCAAAAGGCAAAGCCTACTACTCAAAAGAAACTGCCTTCTCCTCAAACGAAACAGCCTACTCCTCAAAAGAAACAGCCTTCTCCTCTGCCCAAAGAGGTTAGTATCAAATCCTCTCCCAACAAGAATTAAGTCGTCCAGGGTCTTCTAGTTGTCCAGACGACTTAAATAAAAGTTGTCTGGACGACTAGTTGTCCGTGGTCAACTAGTCGTCCAGACAACTTACGTTTAAGTCGTCCAGGGTCAACTAGTCGTCCAGACAACTTTTATTTAAGTGGTCCAGGGTCAACTAGTCGTCCAGACAACTTTTATTTAAGTCGTCCAGGGTTAACTTGTGTGCAACTTTTATTGCAGAGATTGTTGCCGGAGGATACAGCAGATGAGGCGATCTCGGTATATAAGATCTTGCCGGAGGATAAAGCAGATGGTGTCACCTCCAAAGAGATTGTTCCTCTCACTTCCACTGACCAACCGAACTTCGCTTCCAACGATCAACAACCGAGCTTCACTTCCACCGATCCAAGCAATCCAGTTTCAGAACCGAGCCTGGTTGTATTGGACAAAACAGCTCCCACTGCTTCTGTGCGTGCAAGGAGTGAACGAACGAAGAAACCTGCTCCCACGCAGATATCTCCTTATACGGTAGAGAGAAAGAAACTCCTTAGAGTGGCAAAGTATAATCCATTTCCCACACTAAACAGACCTAAGTTGAAGGAGCTCGCTGATTGGTTGAAAACTGATCCGTAAGTGATTGCTTTACCCATAATAGCTTGATTTAGTCTACCAAAACTGATTGCTTTTTTGTTTGCAGTCATTATTTCACTAAGCAAGAGGACAAACCACGTACATCACCAACTTGGTGGTATCACATCCTCCGGACACCCAAAGGATGGCTGGAAGACGTAGTAAGTCTTCTGCTTATCTTTAAGTCGTCTGGTAACTTGTCTTTGTATAGATTTGTAAATATATAAGTCGTCTGGAAGGTTTTCCAGCTGGACGACTTACCAATAAGTCGTCTGGAAGGTTTTCCAGCTGGACGACATACAAATAAGTCGTCTGGAAGGTTTTCCAGCTGGACGACTTACAAATAAGTCGTCTGGTAGGTTTGGATGACTTAAATAAAAGTCGTCTGGAAGGTTCTAACTTGTATTATTTTATATGCAGCATATAGATGCTTGGATTAATGTGCTGAGGCAGAGGTATCAGGAGAACCCACAAGCTTTCCGGAGCGAGCGAATGTGCTTCCTGGATCACAACTTTTCCCAGTCTTGGAGAGACCAGTATCTGTTCTTCAAAGCATCGGAACCTGATCACAAAGGTTTAGGAAGAATTCTACCTGGTGGGGCGTCGAGTTTTTATGACGGATCAATGCCTTCATTTTGCCAATCAAACAAGAAGTGGGGGGAGGACATTGATGATATCTATGCGCCAGTGAACCTGGACAACAAACATTGGGTTGCTATTTATATATCAATCCCTAAGAGGCACATAGTCGTCTGGGACAGCATACCTACATCTAGCATACCAGAAGCATGGGATGAGATAATGGAGCCTTTTCTCGAGATGGTTCCTTATCTGCTTGTTGAGTTCGCAGACACCGACGAAGGAAGGTTCAAATACGGGTTGGAGCGATACACATATGAGAGACGGCTGAAAGATGTACCCACGGCCAACAATGGTGATTGTGGCGTGTACGCTCTAAAGTACATTGAATGTCATGCTCTTGGGGTCCCCTTTAGCCCTAAAGACTTTGCTAGGTCCAATGCGAAGAATATGAGGGATAATATAGCGGTGGTTATATGGACGGAGCTTGTTGATCAGCATTTGAAAGATAATGAGGATGGTGATATGTTCGTGGGCATGTATGATTAGATTTGTGTATGGCTTTGAACTTGTCTTTGTATAGATTTTATAACTTGTGTATGATTTGTGTATTTGTATTTGAACTTGTCTTTGTATAGATTTTCTAACTTGTGTATGATTTATTTGAACTTGTCTTTCTATAGATTTGTAAATATATAAGTCGTCTGGTAGGTTTGGACGACTAACAAATAAGTCGTCTGGAAGGTTTTCCAGCTGGACGACTTACAAATAAGTCGTCTGGAAGGTTTTCCAGCTGGACGACTTACAAATAAGTCGTCTGGAAGGTTTTTCAGCTGAACGACTTACAAATAAGGTAGTCTAAAAATAAAATACACTGGACGACTTAGTAAAAGGTCGTCTAAAAAAATACACTTGAAGGGATAGTAGAAGGTAGTCTAAAAATAAAATACACTGGACGACTTAGTAGAAGGTCGTCTAAAAATAAAATACACTGGACGACTTAGTAGAAGGTCTTCTGGACGACTTACTTGAAGGTTATCTGGTAGACGAAACACTGGACGACCTAACAATTAGTCGTCTGGACGGGTAATCAAGACTGGACGACTTAAATTTAGGTCGTCTGGACAACTAGTCAACTGGTTGTGTACATTGTGGTTTCGTATGGCCAGTTTCCTTGCAGTTTGAGCATCTCTGTGCCCTGTGTTTCTTCCTGGGTTTGTGTCCTCTCATCCTAGATAGCTCCAACCATGATTGCCATCTTGATTTCTTCTGTCTCCCCGGACCACGCTTTACGTTTGGAGGAAAGCATTCTCGTTCCTCAATATGTTGTGACACGATAGGATATATATTCTCTGAGTATCCTGCATACAGATGATTCTTTGAGTAAAGTGGAAATACAAGTGTGGAGATATGCAAACCAGCATGTGTTCCAGCAGCTATAGCATGAGAGCAAGGTATTTTCTCCACTCCATAGACACCACAATCACACTTTACATGTTCCAAATCAACCACACAGTCCATTTTGCCACCTTTGACAAAGAAACGCCATCCATCAATTAGTTCGACCGTCATCGTATCCGCTATCTCTGATCGAACAGCAAGCAAGTATTCAACACCCCGGCTATGTTCAGTTGGGAGACTCAAAGCATCTTGTCTCCTTTTTCCAATACCATTTTCCTAACTTTTGCCTTATGAACTCCAGCAGGAACGAAATCGGAAATCCTCTTGCTCGCTTCAGTGCGAAATTAATAGATTCAGCGATGTTGCTTGTTTTTATGTTGAACCTGTTCCCCTTACAATAAACCCTTGACCATAGACTGGCGTCAGCCTTCTCCAAATACGTTGCAAGTTCCGGGTTTGCACTCCGTATCTCAGCCATGTACCGGTCAAAATCGTAAACCGTGTGCGCATAAGCAGCCCCTTTCACCAAGTACATGAGATGTTTCCCTTTAAACTTTTTGACAATGTTATCTTGAAGGTGATAATAACATATTCCTCGGGTTGCCAAGGAAACACCTTCTCACACGTACTTTTAATGGCTGCGTGCCGGTCGGAGACTATCACCAGAGGCTTGTCATGAGATATACAACTAGCCAATTTTGTGAAAAAACCATTCCCAAGAAGGTTTATCTTCAGCATCCACGATCCCAAAAGCCAATGGGAATATCTGAAAATTGCCATCTTGTGCGGCTGCAACTAACATAACACCTCCATACTTTCCACTTAGGTTAGTTCCATCCACCACAATGACCCTTCTCTGATATTTAAAACCTTTGATAGAAGCTCCAAAAGAGAGAAATAGATACTTAAATCTTTTCATAGAATCAAGTTCTATAGCCGTGATAGAATCAGGATTTGCAATGGAGATTTGCTCGAGATATGAAGGCAGACGCGAATACCCTTCTTCTGCTGATCCTCTCACCAATTTTTGTGCATATAACAGTGCTCTGTATGAAGTGGTGTAATCAAGCGTCATGCCAACATATTCCTCATTGCATCAGTGATATGCTGTGGAGTTATCCCATCAATGATTCCAACACGATTAATGAAAAGACTACCAACATACTTTGGAGTACAGTGTCTCTGCTGAGCGATTCGGTCTCCAATTGAGCATAAATGTTTTTCCACATACTTTGTTATCCAAAACGTGTTTATCCCATCTTTCACACTCGCTCTGATCTTCCATCCACAACCGCTAACCCGACATGTTGCCACAAGGAGAGTTTTTGTTGATTTGTATATTCTGAAAGAAAACTTACCCCTCACTGCTGTCAACCGCAGCTCTGAAAGCAGTGCATCCTTGCTAACAAAACTCTGGTTGACATAGATGCTGGTACAATCCGATTTTCCTCCTTCAATAGCATTTGTTTTAGCATATGTCTTTTCAATTTCTTCAAAACAAATATTATCATCATCTTCCTCGTCCTCATCTTGAACCTTTCCATAAAGACTGTAATCCCCACCATTCTGATCCGTTTCACCAACAATAGTGTTATCAGCATCCTCCTCCCCATTTTCCTCCTCCCCATCTTGATTTTCATCTTCAACAGACTTATTATCACCAACATCTTCAAAACATTCATCAGCTTCATCATTATCACCAACATCTTCTTCCCATTCACCAACTTCATCATTATCACCAACATCTTCTTCCCATTCACCAGCTTCTTCTCTTTTCTCTGAAACCGTTTCCACCTTGCTGCGGCTTGATACACAAAGACATACTCTATGAATTTTGAGTATCTCGAGCAAGTTTCGAACTTGTCTATCACTTGTAACATGAATGGGAGGACTGCCTGGAGTCATCATCATTTCTGCTGGTAATGAGTAGCTAATCTCCACAGTCACTGATCTCATGTCCAGGTTATAATCTTCTTGAGCCATTGCAACAAGTGCAGCATGTGTTGAATCTTCATTCAATAAAAACAATCTTGCTCCTTTGAGATCATCAACCACAAAATCCCAACGGAAATCTCTCAACAACCATTCTCCATACACTGCATGTAACTTAAAAATCATCTGCAAATATTCAAAATAAAACACATTAGTAAACATAGAGAAAATGAAGAAGTTCAATAAACATTATCGCAGACGACTTAGAATTAAGTCATTGGAGAACGCTTTATAGGGAAGTACTTTTGCAGCACACGGAAGACATCAAGAGCCTGCACAAGTTCAATAATCAAAACAAAAATGAAGCAATCTCGAAGCGGTTGCCTTGCTTTTTCAGTCTAACTCTCTTCTGCCCTACCGGCTGCACCAGCGTCTTCGACATCTCTCTCTCTCTTGTAAGTTTCTGCAAACTAAGTCGTTTTTCCCTCGCTTGCCTGCAAAATGCGCTTTTGTCTGGGCTACTTGTTAGATGGACTTGAGTAACCAAATTAGCAATAGAAATTTAAGAAAATGGCAAATATTTCAACGTAATAACGAAACTAATAGAGAAATATCCTTTGAAAATCCTATAAAAATATTTATCATTAATATACCCACTAAGGATTCAAATGATCAATATTTCTTGTTTATTAAAAGAAAAATATTTTAAAATTTATAACATGTAGTTTTGTATTAAATTAAAAAGTGTTTATTCAATCCCTATTATATTATTAAAAATATTATTTGAAAAGTCAGTTTCCTATGTGTCTCGCTCACGTTAATTCTCCTAATGGTTGATTACACGGATACCTTTAATGAATTAAAATTATTACAATTAAATATTTTTATTGACTTTTTATTTAGTTTCCTTTTTAAAAATTTCCAAATAACATATATAATAAAAAGGAAACATTTATAAAGTTTAAAAGCAAATTTGAAAACGAAAATATATGCCTATATAATATAATTTCACTAAAAAGGAAAGTTCACAAAATAGTAATATTCCATTTTTAAAAATAATATTAAATATACTTTTGAAGTAATAAAATACTTTATTTATATCTATATTTTCTTGATAAAAATATATATCTGTATATAATGTGATTATATAAAATAAAATTTCACATAGATAATCTTGATATTAGAAAAATAAATATTATTTATTTTAAAACATTATTTTAAACAATACAATTTCGAAGTAATAGAAATATTTAATATATATCTATATATTTTTCTTAGATGATTACATACAATAATTAAGTAACATAAAAATATATATGTTTCATTCACTAAAAATAGTTTATAATTAGTATTATTGAAATGTTTTTATTTATTTCCATATATTTATTTGACTATAATATCTTTCAATTACAGCAAAAATATCTATAAATTATATTGGGAGAATTACCAAGTGTGACTCAAAACTTGGAGTCAAACCCAAAAGAATACTCTAACTTGGGTCAAAGGCAAAAGTAACCTAAAAGGCTATTGAAATTACAACTATCTCCTTGTGAACAAACAAAAAACAGATTTTTTTTACGTTTCTACCCCTCGCAAGTCGTCTGTTTAGACGACTTGAAAATAAGTCGTCCAGACGACTTAACTTAAAGTCGTCTGGACAGTTATTCTTAAACATAATTTAAAAATTTTGTAAAAAATATTTTGATAAGTGAAAAATTGGAATTATGTAATTAACATATGTCTTAAGAGATATAAATTAATATATAACAAATTTCAATTGTTTTTCAATACAGATGAGTGAAAGTAGTGAGTCATGATATTCTTTAGTTTATGTTTCATCAACATATGTTGTAGTATTGTATGTGTTCTTAGGGTTAGATTTTGGAAAGCATTAAAACCGTTTTGAAAATTTTTAAAATTACCTAAGCGTGTTCATTTCTGTGTATAATAAACACTATTGAAGTATAATTTGATTTTATAATGTGGTTAGTAAGTTAATTTAGTCATTTTAGTTTAGGGGTTCATTTTAGGGTCTGGGACGACTTAATATTTAGTCTTCTGTGCACAGACGACTAAATATTAGGTTGTCTGATGTACATTATCAGCCAGAATAAGTCGTCTAAACCGGACCAAACAATAAAGTTTACAAATGTACTTTTAAAGCTAACCGGATTATTTACCCAATATATAAGGTGATTTTTTTTTCATTTTCCGCGAAATTCAGAAACCCTAACAGTTCTCTCTCACCGGCGATATCAAAGGCGATTTGAATTCCCACTATTCCGAACAAACCATCGTTCTCAACGTCGGCTATCTATCTCACTTCATTCTCACCGTTGTCGCCGCAGCTTCTTCTAACCCTAGCGCCGCCGATTCCTCTAAACCCTAGCGCCCCCGCTTCCACTATTTCCGAACAAACCGTCGCCCTCGGCCACCTGTGCTCACCAACGTTCTCACCGCCGCTTCCTCTAAACACTAGCTAGCACCGCCGCTTCTTCTAAACCCTAGCGCCGCCGCTTCTTCTCTGTAAACCGTAGCGCCGTTTCTCTGTAAACCCTAACGCCGGTAAGTCATCAACCGGGCTTTCTAGCTCAGTTGGTAAAGGGTTCACAGCTGTGAGTTCCGCCACCTGGGTTCGAATCCCGGCCACTGGGGAATTAACATTTCGGCATCGCCAGGGACAGAGGACCGACATGTGGCAACACGTGACTAGTCTGGACCACTTCTGTGGGGCCAGGATATCTCTGTATAATTCAAAAAAAAAAATTTACTCATTCTCACCGTTTCACGTTTATTTTTTCAGATCTATAACCACAATGACGAGTACTCCAACTCCTTCTGCGACTAATCAGGTCCGCTTGAAATTTTTCTACTGGAAGACTTGTAAGTAAGTCGTCTGGAAAGTCTTCCAACTGGACGACTTAGTAGACGACTTAAATATAAGTCGTCCATTTGGAAGACTTTTCAGACGACTTAAATATAAGTCGTCAACTAAGTCGTCCAGTTGGACGACTTTCCAGACGACTTATATTAAAGTCGTCTACTAAGTCGTCTGGAGTAACAATTAAGGCGTGATTGATTTAGCTTGTGTTCTGACTTCTATTGTTGTCTTTGATTATTTTGCAGACAAAAAGGATGGATATTCCATAACTCCCCCGTAGGTTATACACATTAGAGGAAGAGCCAGAACCCCAGCATAGCATTTCGTATCATACGGATAACAACAAGTTGCATACTGCTCTTAGGGAAGCTCTCACTGATGATGAATTTGAAGAGCTCAAGGAGTCGAGATTGGGAGTTTTCATCAAGTTCAAGGAGAAGGGATTTGGTTGGGCTTCAAGGATGGTTCACTACATGCTCTGTTTAAAGCTGGACATTAAGAAAAAGTACGAGATGTGGTCTCTCGTTGGTCCAGAACCTGTGAGGTTTTCACTGTTAGAGTTTGAAATGATCACTGGTCTAAACTGCGAGTACATCGAGGACCTTGAGACACCAAAATGTGAAGTTACCAAAGAGATGGTTTCTTTCTGGGGGATGATGGGAGTTCATCTGGAAGCTGGGCCAACTACTGATCAGATAATAGCAGCACTGAAGAGATGCGAGGATTGGTCCACGGAAGATCGCAAGCGGCTCGCGTACCTTTCCATCTTCACTGGATTCATTAAAGGGAGAAAGTTTTCAACCGCTACACGATCTACTCTGGCAAGGCTAGTGATGGATTTAGAACGGTTTGAGAATTATCCATAGGGGAGAGTCGCGTTTAAGGTGCTGATGGACTCTTTGTGAACAAAGAGATTACTGGCTGTTACACCGTGGATGGGTTTATACAAGTTCTTCAGGTCTGGGCGTACACAGCTCTGCCGGGAATGGGTGCTAGTATTGGTAGTCCCAAAGCAAACAGTTCGTCTCCACCGATTCTGGCTTACAAGGACAGCAGAGGTCACAGATTCATGAAAGCTGCTATCTTGAGTCAGGTACCTTTCATCTTCACTTAATTAAGTTGTCTGGAAAGTCTTCCAGCTGGACGACTTAGTAGACGACTTATTATAAGTCGTCTGGAAGGTCTTCCAGCTGGACGACTTAGTAGACGACTTATTATAAGTCGTCTGGAAAGTCTTCCAGCTGGACGACTTAGTAGACGACTTATAATAAGTCGTCTGGAAGGTCTTCCCAGCTGGACGACTTAGTAGACGACTTATAATAAGTCGTCCTGGAAGGTCGTCCAGCTGGACGACTTAGTAGATGACTTATAATTAAGTCGTCTATTTAGTATTTTATTTCAAATATCTAACTCGATTCTTCTTCTATTTACTGCAGACCCGCGTGATCAACTTTGTTGAGAAGGACATTAGTGAAATGTGGCCAAAATGGGACTCTGAGGTTGAGGACGTGCCCGCGGAGAACATCATTAAAGTCGTGTATGATCGGAGACCGTGGAAGTGGACCATGGATTGCTGGGAAGTCACTGGTACAAAACCTAAGGTTGTGACTCCATCGAAAAGAGCCAAAGAGATGGTTGTGGTGGAGGTGGAGGAGGAGGAGGAAGACAATCAGAGACCTCGGAAGAAAGCTCGTAAAGAGCTCCTAAAGAGGCTAGAGAGAGGCTAGAGAAGAGGCTAGTTGGGTGACCAGAGAGGAGTTGGAAAATATGTTCAAGGACGTAGTTGACATGATGAAAGATGGGTTTAAGAAGTGCATCAGGGAGATTAGGAAGATGTCCGATAGATTGGAAGCTGTGGAGAAGAAGTTGGTGTCACCAATCAGGCTACCCCTACACCCCTAACCAAACAGGCTACCCATCAAGCCAAAGAAACCGGGGTTAGTATCAAACAGCCTCCCCTCAAGCCACAGAAACCGGGGTAGTAACAAACAGGCTACCCCTACACCTCAAACCAATCAGCCTACTCCTCAAACAGACAGCCTACTCCTCAAAAGGATCAGCCTACACTTCAAACCAATCATCTTACTCCTCAAACCAGAAAGCCTACTCCTCAAAAGGCAAAGCCTACTCCTCAAAAGAAACAGCCTTCTCCTCAAACGAAACAGCCTACTCCTCAAAAGAAACAGCCTTCTCCTCTGCCCAAAGAGGTTAGTATCAAATCCTCTCCCAACAAGAATTAAGTCGTCCAGGGTCTTCTAGTTGTCCAGACGACTTAAATAAAAGTTGTCTGGACGACTAGTTGTCCGTGGTCAACTAGTCGTCCAGACAACTTACGTTTAAGTCGTCTAGGGTCAACTAGTCGTCTAGAAAACTTTTATTTAAGTCGTCCAGGGTCAACTAGTCGTCCAGACAACTTTTATTTAAGTCGTCCAGGGTTAACTTGTGTGCAACTTTATTGCAGAGATTGTTGCCAGAGGATACAGCAGATGAGGCGATCTCGTATAATATAAGATCTTGCCGGAGGATAAAGCAGATGGTGTCACCTCCAAAGAGATTGTTCCCTCACTTCCACTGACCAACCGAGCTTCGCTTCCAACGATCAACAACCAAGCTTCGCTTCCACCGATCCAAGCGTTCCAGTTTCAGAACCGACCCTGGTTGTATTGGACAAAACAGCTCCCACTGCTTCTGTGCGTGCAAGGAGTGAACGAACGAAGAAACCTGCTCCCACGCAGATATCTCCTTATACGGCAGAGAGAGAGAAACTCCTTAGAGTGGCAACGTATAATCCATTTCCCACACTAAACAGACCTAAGTTGAAGGAGCTTGCTGATTGGTTGAAAACTGATCCGTAAGTGATTGCTTTACCCATAATAGCTTGATTTAGTCTACCAAAACTGATTGCTTTTTTGTTTGCAGTCATTATTTCACTAAGCAAGAGGACAAACCACGTACATCACCAACTTGGTAGTATCACATCCTCCGGACACCCAAAGGATGGCGACGTAGTAAGTCTTCTGCTTATCTTTAAGTCGTCTGGTAACTTGTCTTTGTATAGATTTGTAAATATATAAGTCGTCTGGAAGGTTTCCCAGCTGGACAACTTACCAATAAGTCGTCTGGAAGGTTTTCCAGCTGGACGACTTACAAATAAGTCGTCTGGAAGGTTTTCCAGCTGGACGACTTACAAATAAGTCGTCTGGTAGGTTTGGACGACTTAAATAAAAGTCGTCTGGAAGGTTCTAACTTGTATTATTTTATATGCAGCATATAGATGCTTGGATTAATGTGCTGAGGCAGAGGTATTAGGAGAACCCACAAGCTTTCCGGAGCGAGCGAATGTGCTTCCTGGATCACAACTTTTCCCAGTCTTGGAGAGACCAGTATCTGTTCTTCAAAGCATCGGAACCTGATCACGAAGGTTTAAGAAGAATGCTACCTGGTGGGGCGTCGAGTTTTTATGACGGATCAATGCCTTCATTTTGCCAATCAAACAAGAAGTGGGGGGAGGACATTGATGATATCTATGCGCCAGTGAACTTGGACAACAAACATTGGGTTGCTATTTGGATATCGATCCCTAAGAGGCACATAGTCGTCTGGGACAGCATACCTACATCTAGCATACCAGAAGCTTGTTGAGTTCGCAAACACCGACGAAGGAAGGGTCAAATACGGGTTGGAGCGATACACATATGAGAGACGGCTGAAAGATGTACCCACAGCCAACAATGGTGATTGTGGCGTGTACGCTCTAAAGTACATTGAATGTCATGCTCTTGGGGTCCCCTTTAGCCCTAAAGACTTTGCTAGGTCCAATTCGAAGAATATGAGGGATAATATGGCAGTGGTTATATGGACGGAGCTTGTTGATCATCATTTGAAAGATAATGAGGATGGTGATATGTTCGTGGGCATGTATGATTAGATTTGTGTATGGCTTTGAACTTGTCTTTGTATAGATTTTCTAACTTGTGTACTGATTTGTGTATTTGTATTTGAACTTGTCGTTGTATAGATTTTCTAACTTGTGTATGATTTATTTGAACTTGTCTTTTTATAGATTTGTAAATATATAAGTCGTCTGGTAGGTTTGGAAGACTAACAAATAAGTCGTCTGGAAGGTTTTCCAGCTGGACGACTTACAAATAAGTCGTCTGGAAGGTTTTCCAGCTGGACGACTTACAAATAAGTCTTCTGGAAGGTTTCCAGCAGGACGACTTACAAATAAGGTAGTCTAAAAATAAAATACACTGGACGACTTAGTAAAAGGTCGTCTAAAAAAATACACTTGAAGGATAGTAGAAGGTAGTCTAAAAATAAAATACACTGGACGACTTAGTAGAAGGTCGTCTAAAATAAAATACACTGGATGACTTAGTAAAAGGTCTTCTAGACGACTTACTTGAAGGTTATCTGGTAGACGAAACACTGGACGACTTAACAATTAGTCGTCTGGACGGGTAATCAAGACTGGACGACTTAAATTTAGGTCATCTGGACAACTAGTCAACTGGTTGTGTACATTGTGGTTTCGTATGGCCAGTTTCCTTGCAGTTTGAGCATCTCCGTGCCCTGTTTCTTCCTGGGTTTGTGTCCTCTCATCCTAGATAGCTCCAACCAAGATTGCCATCTTGATTTCTGTCTTCCCCCGGACCATGCTTTACGTCTGGAGGAAGCATTCTCGTTCCTCAATATGTTGTGACACGATAGGATATATATTCTCTGAGTATCCTGCATACAAATAATTCTTTGAGTAAAGTGGACATACAAGTGTGGAGATATGCAAACCAGCATGTGTTCCAGCAGCTATAGCAGAGAGCAAGGTATTTTCTCCACTCCATAGACACCACAATCACACTTTACATGTTCCAAATCAACCACACAGTCCATTTGCCACCTTTGACAAAGAAACGCCATCCATCAATTGGTTCGACCGTCATCGTATCCGCTATCTCTGATCGAACAGCAAGCAAGTATTCAACACCCCGGCTATGTTCAGTTGGGAGACTCAAAGCATCTTGTCTCCTTTTCTGTGGGAACCGAAATTCGCACTGTCGATTTTAAGTAAGTAAATCGAAGGAAAATAAGTAAACCTAGCTTTCCCTGAAGGCTCGGATTCTCTGCGATAACCAAACGAAAATGATAAAACAAAGCAACGTAGCGGAAAGATTGCACTAAGGCGTTTTATTAAATAGATGGTACAATATTCTCCCGAAAAAAGGGAGTAGAGAAACGCTGAAACAAAAGCGACGGAAATAAAGGAGGCAAAGCGTTATAAGCTTTGTTCCGCTAGTCTAACCTCCTAAGTCCTAAGCTAGCAGGAATTCTCTAAGTCCCTAAGTTTCGGATTTGCTCTCTCTCTAGGATTTTTGCCCTGCCTTCCTTCCTCTCCCCAAGCTCCTTTATATACTCCTTTTTATGACGGTCTATTCTTCTTCTGGGCCGCAGGACGGGCTTCTTCCCATTTTCGTCGGCCTCCGCGTTTTAGGAAACTTGACATTTATCCATCCGACGATTTAACATTTATCTTGTTACGTAAAAGACAAGCGTAAATCGTCATATCCATCTCAGATAATCGTAGACTGACTGTTCGATCGCGTTTGGTCCCTTTCGGACCGTCTTTAGGACTTCCGTTGTTTTCTACGATCTCTTTAGAAGTTCCTCGTTCATTCGTAGAGTTGAGATGAATGGCGTTTTAAGATGACCATCGCTATTTCGTACGAAGAATCTAAGATCTCCCTTCCCGTCGATGTCTTACGAGTTTTCCGAAATGTTTCCGATGGTTTCGCGAAGACTTAGGAAAGACTCGAAGTACAGATTTCTGATTGCCGGGAACTAGGACTCGTGTACCGAAGATCATCGACCGAAGACCCGAGCCAGCACGGGACTAGCCGCCCGGCGGCCACGGCCAGCACGGGCGCTAGCCGCCGGCGGCCACGGCCAGCACGGGGCTAGCCGCCCGGCGGCAACGGCCGGCACGGGCGCTAGCCGCCGGCGGCCACGGCCAGCACGGGGCTAGCCGCCCGGCGGCCACGGCCAGCACGGGCGCTAGCCGCCGGCGGCCACGGCCAGCACGGGGCCAGCCGCCCGGCGGCCACGGCCAGCACGGGGCTAGCCGCCCGGCGGCCACGGCCAGCACGGGCGCTAGCCGCCGGCGGCCACGGCCAGCACGGGGCTAGCCGCCCGGCGGCCACGGCCAGCACGGGCGCTAGCCGCCGGCGGCCACGGCCAGCACGGGGCTAGCCGCCCGGCGGCCACGGCCAGCACGGGCGCTAGCCGCCGGCGGCCACGGCCAGCACGGGGCTAGCCGCCCGGCGGCTACGGCCAAGGCCCGGGTCGGTGCTCGGTTCCTTCGGTCTTCGGGTGTTCGTGTTCGTTTGTCGGAAGGTTTTTCGTATGACAAATAGACTTAGCCGTTGATTTCGAGATAAACGTTTTTGACCCCAACAGTTAGCCCGCCAGCATGCAAGACGCGGGAGCGATTTTGTGTGCGAAGGATTTGAAAATCGAATTTTTCGGCTATGAATATTATTCCGAAAAACTCTACCACCTTTGATTTCTTATAAGTAGCACTCCATCTTCCTCTCATTTTCATTCACTTTCCTTTCCTCAAATTTTTTAGAAAACATGGCTTTCTCTCCAAATGACAAGAAGGATTCTGATGTCGAAATGAGTGAAGCTAACCAAGCCTCGTTGGGCGCAAGATTCTCCTGCTCTTACGCAGACGTTCGTCGAGGGGTTCAGTTCTTTTCAGGACAAGATGGAGCGACGCCGTGCTGAGATGGAGTCTAGCGTGGCAGGTCCCAGTGCTACTTCTGTGGTTCCGACTCTCGGTTCCGATGTCACTTTAACCCCGGATTCCGCGGCTTTGGTTCTTGGACCCGACGTTACCCCAATCTCGATCTCCACACTCCCAGCCTCTGGACCCGATGTCCCTTTGCCTGCTGGAGAAATTGTCGTTTCGGAGCAAGTACCCGATGTCCAGGCTCGCCCGGAGGATTCCCCTTTCGTGCCGATAGTGGTTTCGGAGGATGCGGTTGAAGTCATACCTCCCCTCCAGAAAAGAAGAGGAGATCGTTTTGGCTTCCGGCGTCCAACGCTGTTCCGCCATCGAGGGGACGTTCAAGAGCTGGGGCTGTCGGAGCGAAGAGGAAAAGGTGTACTAGGAGTGAGGAAGGCGAGGTTTCGGCGAGACTATCGCAGCATCGCTCCAAGGTATTTCGTGAGAACCTTCTTTCCTTTGTTATCCCTTCGATTCTCACATTTTTTCATGTGATCAGTTTGTGTCGTTGATCGACGGGATGCTTGGAGATTGTGGACTGGAGGTTACACGTTTGTCCAAGGAGCTGGATTCGTCGCGGGAAACTCTGAAGCGTACCGAGGCGTGCTTCAATCGATTGAGAGCACTCATGCTGCCCAGACGTCGACGCTCGAAGCTAGGATCAGCGATCTCGAGCATGATCTGGGAAAGACTGTGAGCTCGCTGCTCAAAGCGAAGGAGGAGAAGAAGAGCAAGTCTTCGGAAGTTCGACGTCTGAAGAGGCGGATTCAGCGCTTTTGAGGAGGCGGGAACTTGCACTGCGGTGGAGCTTGCCGGCCCGTCATCCTCGGGTGCCCTTATCCCAGGCTCGGAAATTCCAGAGGTCCAGGATGCTGAAATTGTTGCGGACAAGGGTGGTGAGGAAGTCGCGAGGGTGATGGCGAAGCTGTTCCTGCCTTGGGTGAATCGGAGGATGAAGGCGGTGTCTCGGAGGACGCCTAGGTTGTTCAATCCCTGAGGGATTTTTATTTGATTATATTTCGGCCGTTGGTTGGCCGTTATGTATGATTTCGGGACTGGCCCGTTGGTGTCTTTGAATCCCTGCCCTTTTTAGGGCGCCTGTATTGAATTCGCGGTACGCGTTATAAAATATTTTGCGTTTTTTAGAACTTCTGTTTGTCGAAGTTAGAGGGCAGGGTGTGAGTTGTCGTCTCATTCCTGCCTCCCTGACGATCCACCGTATCCGTAGTTTGTACAAAGCGAGATTTTCCTGCGGTTTACGATTTACGCGAAAATTCGTGGAAACGTACAGATTTGAGTGAAGAGACAAGTTTTGGGATCTCACGTCGTTGACGCTTTGCCTATGAGATGTTAAGATACCAGCAAGGCTGGGTTTAGGGCACGACCTAGGACTCTTAGACTGAGGCTGTGCGATGACAAATCGGCTTTCGTTTTGCCTGTTCGTGATTTTAACCTGATTCGTACCGTTTTAAAATCCGCGAAGTGGTATCGGCTTATATGATTTGTATGGGGCACGAATCGAGCTACTCCTTTACGAAGTGCTGAACCAAATTTGGATTTTTGTATAGCAGCGCGCTATGGGATCCTTGTCGGATGTAAAAGAGCCTACCCTTGGTGGCTTGTCTGTTAGGACGTTAGAGTTCGTTTGTTGTGATCAGCAACAACGATATGATACCGTTTAGAGGCGTACGAAAGTTTTAATCGAAAAACGATGTTCGGGCACGAAGCGACGTCTCGCAGTGCTTTGAAGTTTGTTTTCTTATGCCATAGAGGACTATGGCTTTTGGAAATCGCGGAATGTTTCCGGGCGACAGTTTTATGGTTTGTTCGATGAATAATGGATCCATTGTTAGGCCGTTAGGCGAATTGATTGTGGAAAGTTTTCGAAAGTTCGGTTTTTTCAAAAAATTGTGGAGCGTGCGGGTTGGTCGCGCCCCACTCCCCCCCTTTTCAAATCGGGGGGATAGCTGAACCCACCGGTTGGCGAGTTGCCTACGTACCTCTTTCGAGGATCAAGCCATCTCGTAGTTCTGTTGTCCATGTTTACGTTCTAGTGTAGTATTTCTTGAGATGCATAGCTTCCAAGTTCTTGGGATTTTTTCATCTTGCATGTTTGCGATTTGGTACGAACCTGGTCGACGACTTTTATGATTTTGTATGGTCCTTCCCAGTTTGCTCCCAGTTTTCCTGCGTTTCGTTCAGCAGTGTTTTGGAAGACTTTTCGCAAACCAGTTCACCCTCTTTGAATCTTCGATGCCGTACGTTCGCATTGTAGAATTTTGCGGCGGCCTGCTGGTAATTTGAATTCGGATTGAGGGCTTGGTCGCGCGCTCGTTGATGAGGTCAAGATTATCCAGCAGCATGGCATTGTTCAGGTCTTCCCGTTCGGGAAGAAATCTCCCCCGTACGCCGGGGAATTCTACTTCCGCCGGAATCATGCATTCTGCTCCGTAAACGAAGCGAATGGAGTTTCCCCCGTTGCTCGTCTCGGAGTGGTTCGATAGACCAAAGGACCCCTTCGAGTTCTTCTGCCCATCGTCCCTTTTTTGGCTTCCAAGCGTTTTTTCAATCCGTCTAGGACGGTCTTGTTTATGGTTTCAGCATGTCCGTTGCACTGCGGGTATCTGGGGGTAGACTTGTAAGTCGTATTTTCCATTTTTCGCAGAATGCTTCGAATCGAGTGGAGATAAACTGGGACCCGTTGTCCGTTATGATTTCGTACGGGACACCGTGTCTGGTTATGATGTTTTTCCAAATGAAGTTCTCGACTTGCACGTCTTTGATACTTGCGTAGGATTCTGCTTCCACCCATTTTGAAAAGAAATCGGTGAGGACCAGCAGGAAACGTTTTTGTTTTGATTTGTGCATTGGTCCGACGAATCCATCGACCATCGCATGAAAGGGTACGGAGACGAGATGGAAAGAGAGGATCTCGGCGGGCTGATGAATTGTCGGGGCGTGCCGCTGACACCTCGCATTTCCGAGCGTACTTCTCGCAATCTTTTACCATAGTTGGCCAGTA
>NC_079511.1:18460433-18533333 GCF_000801105.2 Raphanus sativus
TTAGGAGAAGAGTTGAGTTGGAGAGATAGATCTGAGACTGCAAAACAGAGAAGATCTTGAACTCCCTTTTTATCTTACTCATTACTCTTGTGTTCCTTATTTCATATTAAGTTTTATTCAAACCATCATGACTTTGTCTCTCATGAATATATGTCTGAGTAAACCTAATTGTTAGATTTAGGTTTCTCATAAGGGTGAATCATATGATGAGATTGTGACAATTGTTAGGGTGATTAAATTAGTCTTTTCACTTTAGTTATTCTTAATACTAGATTTAGGATTGATCACCCTTAAATCTAGATCTTAGGATTGAAGAGATAACCAACTGTATACTCTCAATACCCTGAAATAAACTAAAGTGATCTAACTGACTAGACACATGCGAAAGGTGGTCTAGATCATTAGAGAACGTTTTCAACCAAATCGATAATGCTTGCTAGAATTACCATCGATCGATACAACCATCGTTGTAGCGATCGATTGTTTGAAAGGTGTATCGATCGATTAGACGAAAGTCGTATCGATCGACTCTTTTCCGAGATCAACAAACGACAGTTGAGATCCGGGATCTAGTAAAGGAGACCCTACTGGTCGTACCAATTGATTGAGTTCAAAGGACTAAAGCCCTAATGTCACTTTCAAACTGCATAAATTCATACCTGAGAAATACCTGAATCTAGCTATTTTCCTCATTAAGAAACAACCTTCATTTCAGTTACTGAACAACTTCCTTGTTCACATTAATATTTACTGCTTAAAAACATATAAAACCTTAAGTCTATCTTTATTTCTAATTAATTGAACCTTCAAGTAATCCTAGAGTCCTTGTGGATTCGATCCCTAAGTACTACATCTGAACCTCTTATTTGAGAGAGTAATTCACTTTTTAGGGTAATTTGAGTGATATCAAATTTGGCGCCGTTGCCGGGGACTCTTTCTTATTACTTTTAGATTTAATTTAGGATTTAGCATAGACTTTGTTACTTTTGCTAATTTTTCTATTCTTTTGTTTTACAACACAAAGGATGGAGAATACAGATGTCGGCCAAGCATCGATCGACACGGAACATTGTCAATCGAGCGACGCAGATACAGAAGAATCGATCGTTTCATCCGAAATTTATCGATCGATACCACCCAGCCGGAAGCAGGTAAGTACCCTCTTACCGATGCTGATAATGAGAAAGTAGTCCAAACTGAACCAATAGGTCAATCAAGCAACATTTCTAGCCAAACTAATGAAAAACAGGGGACTGAAATCCCTGTTAAGTCAAACTCTACCTTAAACATAGGTAAAGAAATTAAATTGCCCTTGCAAGACTACTTAAACCCCAATAGGACCTATTCCAATAGGTCCGCTATTAGAGTACCTGACGACGTCACCACGAAAACCAAGTTTAATGTTGATTACTATAATATGGTGCGTCGAAACCCTTTTAAAGGATCTTCCTTAGAACATCCACAAGACCACATCGAAGGTCTAGAGGAATTAATTCCAGACGAATACATTCGTTGCAGACTTTTTCCATTTTCACTAGAAGGGGAAGCCTTGAAGATGGTAAACTGTCTACCAAAAGGATCCCTGACTAGTTGGAAGGAGATTAGAAATGTCTTCTTAAGAGATTCTTCGACGATACTCGTTACTGGGAAGTAAGGAGGCGAATCTCTACCTTCCGTCAAAATCCTCAGGAATCATTCAAAAACGCATGGGGAAGATTCAAGAGTTATGAACTCGAATGCCCCCACCATGGTTATCCAGAACCACAATTTCTTAAGATCTTTTACAAAGGTGTTATTCTGAGCTATAAGACAACGCTTGATACAGCAAGCGAAGGGAATTCGTTACTAGAAATCCTATGGAAGCAAGACGCTTAATCGAAAACATGGCAACAGGAAGATCTTATGAAGAGATGAATGAAGAAAAAGAAAAGCTGTAAACTCAATAGAAAATACTGAGTTAGCTGAGATAAAAAATTCTATAAATTCGCTTCATTCCCTTCTGACAGATCAAACCCACCTAACTGTGCCAGTACTACAATAAAACTCCTATATCAGAAGATGAGCTCGACTTTATAGAAGAATTAGATACTACTGATCCTCATTCTGTGTTTAACGTCGACAGCTTTACACGAGACTATGAAATCTGTATGCAGTCTCGTACTGGGAGAGAGAAGTACAATCTAAAACAAGCCCTTACAGGAAACCGTAAAATGAAATCCGAATTCAATGGGAAAATAAACAGTGTTTACGGTGAACTAAATCAGAAGATGGATTCATTAATTGAACACCTACGGGAATGGAAGACCAAATTGCTAACCTGGCAACTACTCAAAAAGAGAGACAGGTCGTCTTCCTGGAAGGACCGATGCTAACCCTGGGGCAAAACGCCAGGCATATGCCGTGATGTTACGAAGCGGAAAACGCCTTGAAACAAATGCCAGAGACGATGCCAGCAATAAAAATTTGATAACGCAGGAAAAAGCAATTCCAACCCCATAGAGCTTCTTGACAATGATTCTGACTCAGGAACATCAGAACAAATAAGAAATTTTTCAAATAAACAGGATCAGGGAAGAACTGTAGACTTAGAAAAAGAGAATCCCGATGCCGAGATCGAAGTCGATCATCTAGACGTACCAAATATCGATCGATCCTCTGGGAAGGAAAACGATCGACCATCTGGCAACACCAACGATTGCAATACACAATCTACCGGAACTGAAAGAGTCTATAGAACTCCTCCCCCATTTCCTCCAAACAAACCACAAACTAAGAAGGCATTGGAACATGCAATCTGCAAAAAGGCCTTCGACAAAATCACTCTCGAGATGTCTCTCAGTGACGCCCTTAAGATAGCCCCCTCGGTGAAAAAGTACGTAAAAGATATGATATCCTCGAGTGGAGAACAAAGCGTTATGATGGTGTCAGAGGAAGTAAGTGCGATGATACAAGGAGAAACTTCAATCAAAAGGACTGACCCTGGTAGTTTTGTCCTAGATTGCAAGATACAAAACGCACGTTTTCCTCGATCTCTTTGTGATCTTGGCTCTAGTGTAAACCTCATGCCATACTCTGTGGCAGTTTCACTAGGTTATAATGAATTCGTTCCAACGCCTATCACGTTAGTTCTAGCTGATCGTTCTATTAGGGTACCTGAGGGAATCCTCGTAGATGTACCAGTCAAAATTGATGATTGCTTCATACCAACAGATTTTGTTGTACTAAAGTATAAACAAGTGCCGAAAGACCCCCTTATATTAGGTCGGCCCTTTTTGGCTACAGCAGGAGCAATCATAGATTGTAAAGGAGGAAAGATTAACTTAAATGTCGGAGATATATCAATGAACTTCGACATGGAAAAGCTAGTAAAACGTCCTCTGATAGACGATCACGCCTTTTACACAGAAGAAGTTTCTGAGCTAGAAAAAGAATACCTTACGGATATATGTGCTGCCAATTCATCAGAAGACACATTCACTCCTGATGAACAAGAAATTCTGAACGTAGATAGCAGAACAGAAGATTATGCGAACCTTATGGACGCAAGTATCGGAATCGCAAATGAAGAAACTGATGATTCTGAAATCATTATGGATCAATACCTTAGGGAAACTATTGATCGATCATCTTCTTCATCGACCAACTGGACTAAAGAAAAAGCACCCAAGGTTGAACTGAAACCACTTCCAGCTGGCCTGAAATATGCATTCCTTTGCGATAAATCATATCCTGTCATTGTTAATGCCAATCTCACGAATGGAGAGCTTGCTCTCCTTTTGAACAAACTGCGTAAGTATCGGAGAGCGATCGGGTATTCTCTCGATGATATTCCCGGAATAGCTCCTGACCTTTGCATGCACCGTATCCACCTCGAAGAAGATGCAAAAACATCTATAGAACAGCAAAGGAGACTCAATCCAAACCTAAAAGAGGTAGTGAAAAAGGAAATAATTAAACTTCTGGATGCTGGAGTTATATATCCTATCTCAGACAGTAAATGGGTAAGCCCTGTGCATGTTGTACCAAAGAAAGGTGGGATCACAGTGGTTAAAAATGATAAAGATGAACTTATCCCTACACGCACTGTCACTGGACATCGAATGTGTATTGATTACAGGAAACTGAATGCTGCTACTAGGAAAGACCATTTTCCCTTACCTTTCATCGATCAAATGCTAGAAAGACTGGCCAACCATAAATATTATTGTTTTCTTGACGGATATTCGGGATTTTTCCAGATACCGATACATCCTGAAGATCAGGAAAAGACAACTTTTACTTGTCCTTACGGAACATTTGCATATCGCAGAATGCCATTTGGACTATGTAACGCACCAGCCACTTTCCAACGTTGCATGATGTCATATTCACAGATATGATCGAAGATTTCATGGAAGTCTTTATGGACGATTTTTCGGTTTACGGATCAAGTTTTAAGGATTGCCTAGACAACTTGTGCAAGGTATTGGAAAGATGCGAAGAAAAGAATCTTGTCCTAAACTGGGAAAAATGCCATTTCATGGTAAACGATGGTATAGTCCTTGGACATAAAGTTTCCGCAGCTGGAATAGAAGTAGACAGAGCTAAAATTGAAGTAATGACTGGTCTACCGGCACCCACAAACGTTAGAGACATAAGGAGTTTCCTTGGACATGCCGGATTTTACAGACGATTCATACAAGATTTCAGTAAAATTGCTAGACCTCTAAATAATCTTTTGTGCAAAGAAGTTAAATTCGATTTTACACCAGAATGCAAGGAAGCTTTCGAAGCACTGAAGAAGTCTCTTATAACTGCCCCAGTCGTACAACCCCCGGATTGGAATCTCCCTTTCGAGATTATGTGCGATGCGAGTGATTTCGCAGTTGGAGCGGTTCTAGGACAACGAAAAGATAAGAAGCTGCACGCTATCTACTATGCGAGTCGCACACTCGACGAAGCGCAACGGAATTACTCTACCACAGAAAAAGAGCTACTAGCAGTGGTTTATGCTTTCGAAAAATTCCGTCAATACTTAGTCGGAGCACATGTTATAGTCCACACTGATCATGCTGCTATCAAATATTTAATGCAGAAGAAAGATGCTAAACCAAGACTCATAAGATGGATCTTACTACTCCAAGAATTCAATATTGAGATCAAAGATAAAAGAGGAGTAGACAACGGTGTCGCTGATCATCTTTCCAGGATTTGAATTGAGGATAAAGTTCCTATAGACGATTTATTCCCTACAGAGAATATCGCTCTTTTGGACACGTCATTCATAGGTCATATATCGCTCATATCTGACGGATCACTGGACGAATCAAATGACAAATTGAAAGCCGATACTACTGATGCAGGATCAATCGTATCCATCAGCAACAGAACATTAACAGAACTTATTGACTTACCAGTTAAGGTTGCCTGTAATGCTTTGAATCATAACTTATCTGACGTCTCTATTCAAGAAACAAATGCGATTGGACGGAACATCAAAGATCGACCCTGGTATGCCGATATAGTCAACTATTTAGCCGCTGATTTTGAACCAGAAAATTTAAAAGGTTATGAAAGAAAAAAATTCTTTCGTGAAGTTCGGAGATACCATTGGGACGAGCCCTATCTCTACAAGCACTGTTCTGACGGCATATATAGAAGATGCGTCTCTGAAGCTGAAATTCCGAACATTATTTACCAATGTCATAGCTCTGGCTACGGAGGACATTTCGCCACTTTTAAAACAGTTTCCAAAATTCTCCAAGCAGGATTTTGGTGGCCAACAACATTTCGCGATGTCCACGCTCATATAGCACAATGCGACAGATGTCAGAGGAGAGGAAAAATAAGCAAGAGACATGAGATGGAACAAAACTTTATCTTGGAAGTAGAAGTCTTCGACTGTTGGGGAATAGATTTTATGGGTCCTTTCCCATCTTCTTATGACAACAAATATATCCTGGTCGCTGTAGATTACGTTTCAAAATGGGTCGAGGCAGTTGCTTCTCCAACAAATGATGCATCTGTCGTTGTCAAACTTTTCAAGAGCATTATCTTCCCAAGATTTGGAGTTCCCAGAATAGTCATTAGTGACGGTGGATCACACTTCATCAACAAAGTTTTCGACCGATTACTTGAGAAGAATGGTGTCCACCATCGAGTGGCTACACCTTATCACCCACAAACCAGTGGACAAGTGGAAGTTTCGAACCGACAAATCAAGGAAATCTTGGAGAAGACCGTTCGAATAGATAGGAAAGATTGGTCTCGCAAATTAGACAATGCCTTATGGGCATATCGGACCGCTTACAAAACACCACTGGGAACGACACCCTTTCACTTACTTTATGGAAAATCATGCCATTTACCAGTTGAACTGGAGCACAAGGCAGCCTGGGCAACCAAATTACTAAATTTTGATATTAAGCCAGCTGCCGAGAGACGTCTAATTCAGCTCAACGAGCTCGATGAAATACGACATTTGGCATATGAAAATTCGAAGTTATATAAGGAACGAACAAAAGCTTATCACGATAAGAAGATCATATCTAGACACTTTGAACCGAATGATCAAGTTCTCCTATATAACTCCAGATTAAACCTTTTCCCTGGAAAACTAAGATCTCGTTGGTCAGGACCTTTTACCATCAAGGAAGTAAAACCTTCCGGAGCACTAACGATCGTTAGTGAAGAAGGCGACGAGTTCACAGTAAATGGGCAGCGAGTAAACATTATTGGGCCAAACCACCAGATATAAAGCCCCTTCCGCTGCTACCACCCGGTGATAACTAAATACAGTTATCCTAAGTCGAGCTAAAGACTTTAAACTAAGCGCTGAATGAGAGGCAACCCATTTTTCTTTTTATCTCTTTATTTTTAATTTTTTCATTTAATCTTTTCATCCTTATTTTAATTTTTATTTTTATTTTTATTTTAATTTTTATTTTAATTTTAATTTTATTTTAATTCTTATTTATATTTTTTTACTTAATTCTTTTAGTTAGAAATTTTAATTTTTAGTTAGTGACTTTTAAATTATTTTCTAAGCATTTACTTTCACATTTGCATAAAATCGATCGATATCAACCAAATTGTATCGATCGACACGGGGATGTCGAGGCAACTTCTCATTTAACTCGACATCCGCTTCTTCTTCCCTTATTTCGCAAACCCTAGCCGAATTCTAAAACTCCCTTTTCTCTCTCGTTTCTTGACGATTTCCATTGTTTCTTTGCCCAAAACCACTCGATTTCAAGTTCTCCATCTGTTTCCATTAGCATTTTTCTCATTCTCCAAGGTATTGGTCCGAAATTCTCTTTGGATTGAAACCCTAGGGTTTGGGTTTTGAATTGGGGAAAATCGGGTTGATTTGGTGCAATTCTAGGTCGTTTTAGATGTTTAAACTGGTTATCTAAGTGCTAGGATAGTTTGTTTTGCTCCAATCCTCTCTTTCGATTCGTTTTCGTATGAACTGTTGAATTGCAGGTTTCGCGAGTCGCTATCGATCGACACAGACTTTGTCCTGTCGATCGATTTCCGATTTTCTGATGAACACTGATCTAATCTATCGATCGACACACACGAGTGTGCATCGGTCGATATGACTCTTTTCGCGAACCAACACTAACTTACTCGTTTTACTTTTCTTTTCAGATGAGCACAGATTCGGACACTGAGAGAGAGAGGAGGACGAAGAGGAGGAGTGATCCCGCTGGCCCTTCAAACCGCCGGCAACCACGAGTCCCGCGGGACGACGAGAGGCCTCCATGGCCACATGAGGATAGAATCCCCATCGCTTACAGAGAGGGTCTCGACTTCTCAGACCCGAAGAAGATCATCTCCAGCAGCGAGTGTCTCGATAGAGAGCTCACAGAGCAGTGGGACGACTACGACAGCTTGCACTACAACACCTGGATCGATGTCGACATCGACCCACACGCTTCATTGACCCAGAGGTCATACACAAGATGCGGATCCAGGATGATCTGTACGCGATGATTGCTCAGCTCGGCCTGGGCACCATAGCCACACACGCCTACGACCTCCACATCCCGTTGGTGCGCCAGTTCATGGCCTCTGTCCGTCTCACCTACCGCCATGACGGTCCTAAAGTAGCGGGCGACGGCGTTCTCTCTTTCTTTGCTAGAGGGAAGAGATACTCTATCACCATCCCCCAGCTCTGCGGCATCTTCGGTTTTGAGGAGGACACCTCTCCCTGGTGCGAGCGACTTCTGGAAGATCATAGGCACAGGCAGCTGGAGCGGCTCAGCAACTCAGTCCGACGTTCGTCACCCGACGCTCCGCTACTTCCTACGAGCTATTGCCAACACTCTGTTGTGCAAGATGGAGCCCAACAAGGTGCGCCTACATGATCTCTCACTGCTCTTCCCAGCGGTGAACGGACTGGTCGATCTCTCTCACCTCGACACTGCGGGACTGGTAGTCCCCAACCTTGGAGCTCTCTTCGCCGAGCATCTGATCTCACTGAAGAAGAAACCCTTCTCGGGTTCGGTAGGAAGAAGGAGAGCGTGGGAAGTCTTCTCACACCGATCTTTGAGTTCTGCGGTGTCCGTCTGGACAGGAGTACTGCAGACCGCCGCCATCTCTTCATGGACGAGCAGCACCTGATGAACTGTGGCTGGCTCAAGGAGAGCCTTCTCTGGTTCTTCAGGATTGACCGCCGCTTCCGTATGTTTCAGCTCCCGCATGCAGCACTCACTGACTTCGACCATCAGGTCGACAGGATCCGGTTCAGGCCCGACGACGAGTTCCTATTGGATCTCACCACCGAGTCTCGCCAGGAACCGATGGAGCGTGGTGTTGGAGGATCGCAGGCAGCACCCGCAGCTCCCCTTCCTGACTTCCCGGACATCCCAGACGTCCCGATGCCTGAGGCAGACTTTCAGAGGACGGTCGTGAGTGCTCTTCGAGCCATCTGGGCTAGAGTCACGCGACCACCATGTGCGAGCAGGAGGAGTGTCAGAGCGGCAGACCTAGGACCATCTCACCAGTACCAGCAGGAGGAGGACGAGGAGGCCACCGACTAGCCTTCTTATCTCTTCTCTTTATCTTTCAGACTTTTTATTTTTATGTTTATGTTTCGGATTTGCAGGATTTATGTTTTAAACTTATCTATGTTTTATGCTTTTACACTATTTCGTATGTTTAATTTTCTTTGTGTTTGGACTGACAACAGAGCTAACTTGAGAGCCAAGCTAGACGAGTGAGTGAGTTCCATGCTAACACATTATCACACATTCTGTCTGATACTGTCGATCGATACCGTCTATGGTACATCGATCGACGGGAAAGACAGAAAGGTACGACACTTTGCTTCAATATCTACACTTCTAACATTTTTTATTTATACTTCTCCTACTTATTATTACACCGGGACGGTGTAATTTAAGTCTGGGGGAGGGTGTTACTAACATTTCTCTTTTATCATCTATTTTTCAAAAATAAAATTGTTTTTCGAGTCAAAAAGGAAATATAAATTTTTATTAATGATTTTCTAAACCACTCTTTGGCACTACTCTAGACCTATTAACCACAGATTGCACTAGAGATACCAAAGTGGATCAACCTGTCAGTTAGCCACACTTGCCCAGATTGTTTAAAGGAACTGAAGCTAACCTTCAACCTAATATTGGCTATCTTAGCTTGTCTTGGGGCTTGGTATACATCGGATCGGAATCCTCCTACAGGACTGAAAAGGTAAAAGTCTGTGCAATTCTGGTTTCCTTCCTTCTCTCTTCGGCATCTCAAGATCTAAGTTTATAAAGAAAAAATTGATATGATTTCTTGAGAGGCAGAGGGGTAGGAGTGTCTCCTGCGACCCCAGTATTCTAAATCTCAAGAATGATCACACATTGTGGAAACGAGGGATAGGTAAATTACCAAAGACCCAATTATTTGCTACACTTTGTCAAAAATGTATGAGTTACAATTTAAATGTCAATAAGATAGATTAGATGACCTTTGTGGCATCAAGATCTATTGAAATTGAAACTAATAAGAGATACAGAGAAGAGGGGAGAAAAGGATCAGAAAAGACTACCTGCTCAGAAAACGTGTTTGAGTTGAATTCATGTGTCTTTTGATAGATACTCCCAAGGTAAAGCATGCACTTTTATCTTATGTAAAGAAATGAGGTTAGTAAAGGGAAATTTTAGACAAGATCTGCTAAGTTGTTGGATAGATGAATTTGGTTGTTAAGCTAGGATAAGGTATAAACGTGCATTTGTAGTTGAGACCGTTTGGATTCTTATGACGAAGAAGTGAGGATTTTTAAGTTTTCAAAAATAGAGTCATGTTGTTTTCAAACCTCCTTCGGAGAGACCACCGTTTCTTTTGCTTGAGGACAAGCAAAAGAGTAAGTCTGAGGGAGTTGATATACCATGAATTTCACCCGTTTTTAGCCATGGTATATGAGAGTTTTCAATCATATTTACTACGTTTTCAAAGTATTTTAGAGTATTTTCAGGCACAGGTACTTAATTGAAGAAATCAATACTTTTAAGGCATTTTTGGAGTATTCTCACGAATGAAGATCGACCGATAAGAATCATGTGAGATCGGACGATTAGAGTCAATTACAATCGATCGACAGATATCGAAGAGTGTCGATTGACATTAAGCCATTCGATGGATTACGATTTAGAAGATTCATCACAAAGTGTGCTATTTACACAATTAGTCCATGGCCGCCTGTTAGGCTTTATATACTAAGGTTTTGTATCATTTTAGAGGCAGACTTGCCTAGAGACCTAGTGGAGAAGAGAAGCAATTTGGCTACCTTAGGAGAAGAGTTAGAGTTGGAGAGATAGATCTGAGACTGCAAAACAGAGAAGATCTTGAACTCCCTTTTTATCTTACTCATTACTCTTGTGTTCCTTATTTCATATTAAGTTTTATTCAAACCATCATGACTTTGTCTCTCATGAATATGTCTGAGTAAACATAATTGTTAGATTTAGGTTTCTCATAAGGGTGAATCATATGATGAGATTGTGAAAATTGTTAGGGTGGTTAAATTAGTCTTTTCACTTTAGTTATTCTTAATACTAGATTTAGGATTGATCACCCTTCGATCTAGATCTTAGGATTGAAGAGATAACCTGAAAATTGTTAGGGTATACTCTCAATACCCTGAAATAAACTAAAGTGATCTAACTGACTAGACACATGCAAAAGGTGGTCTAGATCATTAGAGAACGTTTTTAACCAAATCGATAACGCTTGTGATATACCATGAATTTCACCCGTTTTTAACCATGGTATATAAGAGTTTTCAATCATATTTACTTAGTTTTCAAAGTATTTTAGAGTTTTTTCAGGCACATGTACTTAATTGAAGAAAGCAATACTTTTAAGGTATTTTTGGAGTATTTTCACGAATGAAGAATCGACCGATAGGAATCATGCGAGGTCGGGCAATTAGAGTCATTTACAATCGATCGACAGTGATGGAAGAGTGTCGATCGATATTTAACCATTCGATGGATTACGATTTAGAAGATTTTCAAGAATCACAAAGTTTGCTATTTACACAATTAGTCTCTGGCCGCCTGTTAGGCTTTATATACTAGGTTTTGTATCATTTTAAAGGCAGACTTACCTAGAGACCTATTGGAGAGGAGAAGCAATTTGGCTACCTTAGAAGAAGAGTTAGAGTTGGAGAGATAAATCTGAGACTGCAAAACAGAGAAGATCTTGAACTCCCTTTTTATCTTACTCACTACTCTTTGTGTTCCCTGTTTCATATTAGTTTTATTCAAACCATCATGATCTTGTCTCTCATGAATATGTCTGAGTAAACCTAATTGTTAGATTTAGGTTTCTCATAAGGGTGAATCATGTGATGAGATTGTGATGTTTATTAGGGTTGTTAAATTAGTTCTTTCACTTAGTTATTCTTAATACTAGATTTAGGATTGATCACCCTTAAATCTAGATCTTAGGATTGAAGAGATAACCAACTGTATACTCTCAATACCCTGAAATAAACTATAGTGATCTAACTGACTAGACTCATGCGAAAGGTGGTCTAGATCATTAGAGAACGTGTTCAACCAAATCGATAATGCTTGCTAGAATTACCATCGATCGACACAACCATCGTTGTAGCGATCGATTGTATGAAAGGTGTATCGATCGATTAAGACAAAAGTCGTATCGATCGACTCTTTTCCGAGATCAACAAACGACAGTTGAGATCCGGGATCTAGTAAAGGAGACCCTACTGGTCGTACCAATTGATTAAGTTCATGGACTAAAGCCCTATTGTCGCTTTCAAACTGCATAAATTCATACCTGAGAAATACCTGAATCTAGCTATCTTCCTCATTTAGAAACAACCTTCACTTCATTTACTGAACAATTCCCTTGTTCACATTATTATTTACTGCTTTAAAACATATAAAACCTTAAGTTTATCTTTAATTCTATTTAGTTAAACCTTGAAGTAATCCTAAAGTCCTTGTGGATTCGATCCCTAAGTACTGCATATGAACCTCTTATTTGAGAGAGTAATTCACTTTTAGGTTAATTTGAGTGATATCAGCTTGCTAGAATTACCATCGATCGATACAACCATCGTTGTAGCGCTCGATTGTTTGAAAGGTGTATCGATCGATTAGACGAAAGTTGTATCGATCGACTCTTTTCCGAGATCAACAAATGACAGTTGAGATCCGGGATCGAGTAAAGGAGACCCTACTGGTCGTACAATTGCTTTAGTTTAAAAGACCAAAGCCCTAATATCATTTTCAAACTGCATAAATTCATACCTGACAAATACCTGGATCTAGCTATTTTCCTCATTAAGAAACAACCTTCATTTCAGTTACTGAACAACTTCCTTGTTCACATTAATATTTACTGCTTAAAAACATATAAAACCTTAAGTCTATCTTTATTTCTAATTAATTGAACCTTCAAGTAATCCTAGAGTCCTTGTGGATTCGATCCCTAAGTACTACATCTGAACCTCTTATTTGATAGAGTAATTCACTTTTTAGGGTAATTTAAGTGATATCAATCAGAAAGTGGACTTGATCTCTCTATTAGAAACCTCAACTTGACCACTTGTCTGAGGATGATAAGGATTTGCTACCTTGTGCTTCACACCCTTCTTCTTGAGAAGTCCTTCAATCAGTTCGTTTATGAAGTGAGAGCCTCCATCACTGATCACAACCCTTGGGACTCCAAACCTAGGAAAAATGACACTCTTGAACATCTTGGTTACCACTTTAGCATCATTGTTGGGACTTGCAATGGCTTCCACCCACTTTGAAACATAATCAACAGCCACAAGGATGTATTTGTTGCCATGAGATGATGGGAACGGTCCGATGAAGTCAATACCCCACACATCAAACACTTCAACTTCAAGGATAGGATTATGTGGCATCTCATTCCTCTTGGTGATGTTTCCTCTTCTTTGGCATGAATGACACCTTAAAACAAAGTCTTGTGTATCCTTGAACATGTGTGGCCACCAGAACCCGGCTTGTAGCACCTTTGCAACAGTTTTGAAGGTTGCAAAGTGGCCTCCATAAGATGATCCATGACAGTGTGTAAGGATCCCTTCAACTTCTTCATTAGCAACCACTCTTCTGTAGAGTTGGTCCTTGCAGAGAATGTAGAGGTAAGGCTCATCCCAATAGTATATCTTCACATCCTTGTAGAACTTCTTCTTGGCATAGCCCACAAGATTTAAAGGTTCTCTTCCTGTGGCTAAGTAATTCACCAAATCAGCATACCAAGGTTCTTTCTCTTCAGTAGCTTTAACCTCTTCAAGCTTTCTACCAGTCTTACAAGCTGCCATTACTGCTCCAATAGCCATGATCTGCTCCTCTGGAAGCCCTTCATCAATAGGGACACCACATTCCACTTTCAGCCTTGACAAGTGATCAACTACACTATTTTCAACTCCTGGCTTGTCCCTAATCTCCAAATAAAACTCTTGGAGCAAAAGGATCCATCTCAAAAGCCTGGGTTTTGCATCTTTCTTGGCCAAAAGGTGTCTTAAAGCCGCATGATCAGTGTAGACAATGACTTTAAACCCCACCAAATAGCTTCTGAACTTCTCAAATGCAAATACAATGGCTAGCATCTCCTTCTCAGTTGTGGCATACTTCATCTGAGCATCATTCATGGTTTGGCTCGCATAGTAGATCACATGATTCTTGCCATTTTTCTTCTGGCCCAAGACAGCTCCCACAGCATAGTCACTAGCATCACACATGATCTCAAAGGGTAGACTCCAATCTGGTGGCTGGACAATGGGAGCATTTACAAGCTCATTCTTCAACTTCTTGAAAGCTTCTAGACATTCCTTACCAAAGAGAAAGATCTCTTCCTTACATAGCAGTCTAGGGAGTGGCCTGGCGATCTTGGAGAAGTCCTGAATGAACCTTCTATAGAAACCAGCATGCCCCAAGAAGCTCCTGATGTCTTTCACTGTCTTCGGGGGAGCCAAACTGACCATCACATCAATCTTTGCTTTGTCTACCTCTATCCCCTTCTCTGATATCTTGTGTCCAAGAACAATCCCTTCCTTAACCATGCACAAATTAGACAAACAAGCAGAAAACGAAGATCCGTAGACAGAGAAGTCATCCATAAACACCTCCACAACATCCTCAATAAGATCAGAGAAAATTGACATCATGCACCTTTGAAAGGTGGCTGGAGCATTGCACAGCCCAAATGGCATCCTTCGATAAGCAAAGGTACCATAGGGGCATGTGAATGTCGTTTTCTCTTGATCATTGGGATGTATGGGTATTTGGAAGAACCCTGAATACCCATCAAGAAAACAATAGAATGGATGATTTGCAAGTCTCTCAAGCATCTGATCAATAAATGGCAATGGAAAATGATCCTTTCTAGATGCAGAGTTTAATTTTCGGTAATTAATGCACATTCTATGTCCTGTGATGGTTCTTGTGGGTATTAATTCATCCTTATCATTTTTTACCACAGTGATCCCACCCTTCTTTGGAACCACATGCACAGGAGATACCCATTTAGAATCTGAAATAGGGTAAATCACACCAGCATCTAAGAGTTTAAGAATCTCCTTCTTTACAACATCCTTCAGGTTAGGATTTAACCTTCTTTGATGCTCGATAGAAGTCATTGATTCATCCTCAAGATGTATCCTATGCATTCACAAAGTAGGTGAAATCCCTTTGATATCATCAAGTGAGTAACCTATTGCTTTTCTAAATCTTTTAAGTGTCTTTAAAAGTTCAGCAAGCTCAGTTTCAGTAAGTCACTACTCACAATGACAGGATAAGTCTCATTAAGGAATGCATACCTTACACCATGGGGAAGTGGTTTAAGCTCCACCTTAGGTGCCTTAAGCTCGCTCCAGTCATCTTGCTGGGTGTTCTCTTGTTGAGTCACTGAAGCTACTTGATGGACCACTTGTGGCAGCTCTTCATACTGATCCTTACTCTCAAACCCCTTGTGTGAATCCAGCATCATCCCATAGGCAGTACTCTCCAGATTCTCAATCACTTCAGCCTCCTTCTCCACCGTCAAAGCATGCTGTAGAGGATCTTCTAGAGATAGCTCTTCAAGGAGTTCATCAGCCAGAGCATCCATCTCTTCAATGTAGAAGATTTGCCCTTGCATAGTTGGTTTCTTCATAATCTCCTTGATGTCAAAGTGGAGAATGTGCCTTTTACCCAAGTGGAGATCAATCTTGCCTTCTTTCACATTCACAATAGCTCCAGCTGTAGCTAAGAAAGGTCTCCCAAGGATTAAGGGAGCTTGAGCTTCTTCACCCATCTCAAGCACCACAAAATCTGTAGGGATTTCACAGTTTCCGACCATAAGAGGGAGGTCTTCCAAGATGCCAACAGGGTACTTCACGGAACGATCAGCCAACACCAATGAGAGTCTACACTTCTTGTACTGAGTGAAACCAAGCTTCTTTGCAACTGACAGAGGCATCAAGCTGACACTAGCTCCCAAATCGCAGAGACATCTCTCAAAAACCATAGGTCCAAGAGCACAAGGCAGTGTGACGCATCCTGGGTCCTCTAGTTTCTTTGGAACATCAAGTCTCTGGATGATGGCATTACACTCATGAGTGAGAATCATCATACCCTGCATCTCTTTCTTCTTTGCAGCTACATCATCTTTTAGGAACTTGCTGTATTGAGGAACCAGCATGAAAGCATCAATGATGGGCATTGTGATCTGAACTTCACTCATCTGCTTCTCAAACAGGGCTTTGTACTTCTCTAGCAGCTTCTTCTTGAACCTTCCAGGGAAGGGAAGTTTGGGCTCATAAGGAGAGGGAACAAAAGGATTCTCAGTTGCTGGAACAGCAGCTTGACCATCTTTCATTGTTTGCTTCTCTTCTCCCACCTTTCCTTTGCCTTTGGCTTCCACAATCTTCTCTAAGATCTCATCATTGATCTTCTCATCCACAATCACAACCTCATCATCAATGTTGATGGCTACCCCCCCCCCCCCCCCCACCTTGTTTCTCAGCATCCTTGGTGAGAGTTGGAGGAGGCAACTGCTTGCCACTCCTAAGGGTAACAGCCTTCATTGTTTCCTTGGGGTTTTGCTCAGATTTTCCAGGTAGAGAACCCTGCTGGCGATTTTGGTGAGTAGTCAGAGAAGCAAACTGGTTCTCCAAGGCCTTGAACTTGTTGTTGAGCTCATTGTAGCTACCATCAATCTTGTTGTGGAGATTCTTCAGCTCATATCCAACATGCTTCTCACTTCTAGTTTGAGACTCCAAGATTTGTTTCAGTAGAATATATGTGGTGCTGGCCTGAGGAGTAGAACTAGAAGGATGAGATTGCTGCTGAGAAGATTGGTTTCCTTTGTTGGGAAAACCAGGAGGAGGATTCTGCTGAGGCTGAGAGTTGCCTTGCTGGTTGTTCCTAGGCTGGTAACCATTCTGCTGGTTGTTTGGGTAAGATCGCTGTTGGTAATTGTTGTACTGAAAATTGGGCTCTTTCTTGTACCAACTACCATTGTTGTTGATGAAACATAGCTCTTCTTGACCTTCCAAACCTTCAACTTCATTAGCACCAGGGGGTGCTTCTTGGGCTGGGTTACCAACGAAGTTCAGCTGCTCTTGTGTAGCCTTATCAGCAATCAGAATGTCGATCTTATCCTGCAGAGCCTTTAACTCTTTTCTCGTCTGCTTATCATCAGTTCTATCTCCTCTGTCATGGTCTCCACTGTAGACTGCGTCACTCTTCACCATGTTGTCAACCAGCTCCTCTGCATCTGCTTCAGTTCTCCCCAAGAAGAACCCATTACTTGCAGTGTCCAATCTGGATCTGTACTTAGGAAGTGCACCCCTGTAGAAGGTGCTCAGCAAGCTCTCTTTGGAGAAACCATGGTGTGGACACTGAGCTTGGTAGCCCTTGAATCTCTCCCAAGCTTCACTGAAGCCTTCCAAGTTCTTGAAGTAGAGAAGAACTTCTCCAAGAATGCTCTCTTGCAGTCATCCCAGGTGGTGATGGAGTCACTAGATAGAGACTTCTCCCACTGACGTTCCTTATCTCCCAAAGAGAAAGGGAACAGCTTGAGTTTGAAGGCATCCTCAGACACACCATTGGTCTTTGACAAACCACAGTAGCTGTCACACTTGTCCAAGTGATCAAATGGGTCTTCTACAGCCAAGCCATGATACTTGTTGTTCTCGATCACGTTGAGGAGTCCTGGTTTGACCTCAAAGTTGTTAGCCTCCACAGCTAGGGCTCTGATGCCAAGCCTATGACCATTGATGATAGGACGGTCATAGGTACCAATCGGTCGAGCAGGTCGCGGAGGGTGCTGAGGGTTAACCCCTTGACCGTTTGCAGGTGGATCCATATCGATGTCCTGCTGAGCTCTTCTCTGTCTGGATATATGATATACCATGGATTTTACCCGTTTTTAACCATGGTATACTAGTATTTTATTATATATTTAATCTGTTTTCTAGCCTGTTAGGTATGTTTTCAGGTTCAGGAGCATTTCGTGAGAAAGTGATGTTTTTGGAGCATTTTGGAGTACAAGAGATGATACACCCGAGTTGACCATTCAAGACTAAGTCGGAAGTCAACATTGCGATTACAATCGATCGATACTCATCCTGAGTTGTCGATCGATGTAGCTGAGAAGATCCGCGTACTAGAAGATTATAATCGATCGATACACATTCAGTGTTGTCGATCGATATCGAGGACGAAATGGTTTAGCCGACTACTTCACCAAGACTTCACCAAATTACGAGATTGCCCCTGACGAGTTTTTAACCTAATGGAAATGCTTAAATACTCCTGCAAAGTCTTTTTGACGGCAAGTTTTGAAACCCTTTGAAGCTTGAAGCTTTTCACAACCAAAGCAGAGAGTGTGAGAGAGAGACTAGAGTTTTATTTGTTTGAGAGAGATTGGAGAGATTTCTCATCTCCTTTTGTATTTCTACTTTATTCTATCTATGCAATTCTTTCATCTATCTATTGTTATGAATTGTTTAGCTATGTCTGAGTAGTCTACTTGTTAGATCTAGGGTTTAAATAGGTTTGTGGGATTAGCCCCAAGCTATAATTGCTAAGTTGTGATACTCATCAAATGGATTGTACCCTATGCTTGTTTTAGAGTAGCTAACTAGAACATAGATCACTAGGATCTTAGATTATCTTGAATTATCCATTTGAGCGATGCATGTTTCCCGTTGAGAAGAACGACAGTTCCTCCTTGAGACCTCGCGGTCATATTCGGTTCGCGCCTAGGCAGATCTAGAAGCCGTCGATCGATACCCTACTGGTAAATCGATCGGCGCCGCGAAAGGTGTATCGCTCGATATCTCAAAAGGATATCGACCGACTCTTTTTCTGTGTCATCATGCGAAAGGTGTGGCCAGAGATCTAGATATTTTAACCAGTGATTCATTCACATATGTTAAGCGGCTGAGATCTATAGTATCATGCAAGCAACTTATTAAAGCATTTATAGAGATTATAATCTCCATTCCTGAATAGAAACCCTATGTCTAGCACTCTTTATCCCATTTAAACAACCCTTCATATTGTTAGTTAGAGCAACTACCTTGCTCATTTTAGGATTTGTTATTTTCATTTCTATCATATAAACCAACCTTGCCTAGGATTGATTAGTAGATTTTATTTAATTGGTTCCCTAGCTCCTCGTGATTCGATCCCTAAGTACTACAGCTGTACCTCTTATTTGAGAGAGTAAGCTCTACTGGGTAATTTGAGCACTATCAAATTTGGCGCCGTTGCCGGGGAGCTTTGATCGCCATTAGATTTAATCTTATTAATCTTAGGTTTTTCTTTTACCCCCTTTCTTATTTAATTTTTTTTCTTGTCTTTTCAGGTACATGCCCAGCAGTACCAGAAGCAACAAGGGAAATCAACTATTATTCTCAGAGGATCCTGCACACTTGGAACGCTCAATCCGCAAAGACCTACGCTCCGCATCGATCGACAGAACCGCATTACCGTCGACTGATACTCACGTTCAACAGTCGACCGACACTCCGACAGCACCGTCGACCGATACCGTTCACCGATCTACATCGATCGATACTTCTAACCGTATATCGATCGACACTACTCCGCGAAGCATGGTCGCGATTGTCATTCTCACGCAGGGCGAGAATGGAAACCTGTATGACCAAGATGGTCATCTGCGTAATGCAACAGGTCAGAAGCTAGATGCACAGGGAAACATAATCCCTGAAACTGAAGCTGAGGCTACAGGAGAAGCTCAAACACGATCGTTGGCAGACTATAACCGTCCAGACGAGTACTACACCAACAGATCAGCTATTCGACTTCCAGAGATTCAGAAGCCGAACTTCGAGCTCAAGCCTCAGTACTACTCTCTCGTGTCTCAGATACCTTATTCTGGGCAATCACACGAGCATCCTATGGACCATCTGGAGAGGTTCGAGGATCTTATCGCTGCTATTCGTATGGATGGAGTCCCCGAGGACTACCTACTCTGCAAGCTCTTCAAATACTCACTGATTGGAGAAGCTTCGCACTGGCTCAAGCAGCTACCTACAGGATCACTGACATCCTGGGCCGACATCAAAAACGCCTTCCTGCGTAATTTCTTTGATGAGGCACGCGCTGAAGACTTAAGGAGCAAAATAGCCACTTTCGCGCAAAAGCCTAGTGAGACTTTTAAAGACGCGTGGATCAGATTCAAGTTCTTCCAGCGAGACTGTCCACACCATGGATTCAATGAAGTGCAGCTGTTAAGCACTTTTTACAGAGGTATCGCCTTAAGGTATCAGATGGCTCTTGATACTGCTAGTGAGGGGAACTTCAACACTAGGAATCCAAGAGAGGCTGTGAGACTTATTGAGAACCTAGCCAACAGCAGCAGCACCAAGAACACTGACTCTGACAAGAAGAAATCGGTTGCAGCCATAGGTGAAGACCAGATGAATGAAGTCAGAACCAAGATAGATGCTTTACATGCATTTCTGGGACAACCAGTCTGCTCAGCTGAAGAAGGAGAGGCTAGAGAGGATGATACAGAGGAAGATGTGAACTACATTGGAGGTACTGGATTTCAGAGATATGGAAACCAGAGTGGAAACAGAAACTTTTTGGCAGTGGTCAGAAGAGTAACTACAACCAGAGTTCACAGTATCAGAAACCCTTCACCAACACAAGGAACTACGGCAACTCAGCTTACCAAAACCCACCGCCACCCACCCAAGAGAGTAAGTTTGATGCCATGATTGATAGAGTTCTGGAAGGTCAGCAGAAGCTTACAGTAGACTTCAATGGGAAGATTGATTCTGTCTTTAACAATCTGACCACGAGGATAGATACCATCTGCACTCAAGTTAAGAAACTTGAGACACAGATTGTCCAGACTGAAGACTCTATCAGGAGGATTGGAACTTCTAAGGAAGTAGGGGAAGGAAATAGGAAACACCACGTCAATGCTATCATAGATGATGATTTCTGGCAAGTGGTGAAACAGGAGAAGCTACAAGAAGGAGACTTTGAAGTGGAAAGTTCGCTAAGTCTCGGTGGATCGCAATGGTGTCGATCGACACCAACTAGTCCACATCGATCGACATCGACGATGTCTTTTCCGGACACGCTTGCAGACTGCAACGCGGTTAGGATTTTGACACATGCTGAGTTCGCGGCTTCTCATCCATACCCACCCACCCACACCTACGAAGATATCGACCGACGAGACGAGCCACTCGCGATCGACACAATGAAGAGAACGTATCGATCGATCCTATTCTCCACCTATCGATCGACACGCACCTCTCATATACCGAGTGCAACTACCATCGATAGACAGCAACCGAATCAATGCACTCAGACCCACACCGAAACCACAAGCTATCCCTACCGAAATAACTAGTAACCCTTCAGACACTACACCTACATCAGAGGGAACTGAAGGAAGAAGGTTAAGGAGTCGGAAGGAGAAGATTCCTAAGAACCTTAAGAGGGAAGCTAATGAAAAGGAGATTGATGGTTTCACTAAGAGAGTTATCGGAATCCCACCAGAGAAACCTTTTGAGGAGGTTTATTTCACAAAGAGATTGTGGATGTTCTTCAGAGAAACAAGGGAGACTGAAACTGACATTAGGAGAAGGTTTGACAACGTCAGAGAAGAGATGAGGAAAAGGATTACTTTGCTAAAGAAGAGTGATCCTGGGAAGTTTGCAATACCCTGTGTGGTACAAGGTATTGAATTTCCTCACGCACTATGTGACACTGGTTCATCAGTCAGCATCTTACCAAAGGTCATGGCAGACCATCTGGGCCTGCAAGTAGAGCCCTCACCACAGATCTTTACTTTCGTGGATTACTCTCAGAGAAACTCTGGAGGCTTCATCAAAGACCTAGAGGTACACATTGGTGATGCTATCGTCCCTGTGGATTTTCATGTCCTAGACATCAAGCTAAATTGGAACTCTTCCCTCTTACTTGGAAGAGCATTTATGGCTACAGTAGGAGCCATATGTGACATGAAGACCAACAGGATGTGCTTGACTATGATAGATCCAGATATCCACTACGACCCTGTCAAGCTTGACAAACCACCAGCCAAATTAGTGGTACAGGAAGATGATACTGGTATCATCGCAGTTTGTCATTGTGAAGTTGAGTACGAGACAGAGTACTCGGGATCGATCGACAGTACTTTGACGTCATCGATCGACACATTCAAGTCAGAGGAGATCGACAACAACTATGGATTATCGATCGACAGAGACCCACCGGATGATAAACTCGATCTACCAGATCATTGCTACCCGAATTTCGCCATCCCACCCAACCGAAAGGAAGATGATTACTCAATAAGGAGTTGGGCAGATAGCGGATTTCATGAGAGTTTTGAAGTAGACACAGCCACCTCTTTCCACAGTGGAGACCACAGTGAAGAATATGATGAAGACTATTGGGAAGAGAGAGCTTGGGAAATCTACTTGGAGAATGACAGATTTGCACCACAATCGATCGACAACAAACGTCCATCATCGATCGATTATCTACTTCATCCAGCAAAACGACATCGTCCATCGATCGACATTGCCAGTATAATATCGATCGATATTAACCCGGACGACTTAAAGGACAAAATCGGAATTTCACCGATTAGGGCAACACATGGGTATAAAAGGTTGACAACTCAAGCCACGAAAATTCAAAACTTTTCACCTTCTACCCAGCAGCTTCCAGCATTCAGAGTTTCATCAATGGAAGACTGCAACAACATGTTCAATCGATCCAACCGTGCAGCTAGACGTGCACCATCGACCGCCACCACCACACACCCATCGATCGACACCTTCAACAGAGCTCAACCGAGATCTCATGAACCTTATGACATCAGGAATGTTTCACTAACACCTGATGAATTTGGAATTTTCAGGGACACAGATGGCTATGCAAGAGCTATGGATGGAAGAGTTCTGCACATAACCAGAGAGGACATAGCAGACATCCTCCAAGTTGCCAATGGACCAGAAAACCTGTTCACACAGCAACGTAGCCATCCAAACATCCTACAACACGTCCAGGACAACCAAACACCAACACAAGGGAGGATCAAGTTCCTCAACACTTCGGTCCACCTCGACATTCACAATCGATCGACATCGTTTCAACACCGTCGATCGACGGCCGATATCCAGGTTCGATCGACAAACCGAGAGTCCGATCGCCCGACAGACGACTGGAGTTTGGACGACGTGCCTTCACTACCGATGGATCCAGGAGATTCAAGTTGGAAGCTAAGGATGAATATGGTGTCTACAGAGATGAGTTTGGCTATGCTAGAGGAGTTGATGGTGAGATCATCCATGTTACCAAGGAACAAGTAAAGAGACTTTTGGATAGAGCATCCCTTTTTCACAAAGGCTGCTTACAACTTCCAATACACACACGCCCTTCCCACGCATACACACCACCAGTGCCCTACAGTACAGAGGAGGTGGATGATATGGTGACTGATGTGTGGAGAGCTCAGGCGCACCTTGAGGCAAACATGCGCACATTGGTGGAAGACACTTTCCAGCCTTTGGATGTCAGTTACAAAGACTTACAGAATGATATGGCTGAGATAAGAGTGGAGCTTGGAAACATATTAACCACGCTTGAGAAAGAGGCTACGCCACCTGTATCGACCGACAGAGTACCTGTACCATCGATCGACATCGGCAAGACTACATCCATGGACCGACCGGAATGTTCATCACCTAAGAAAGATGAATGGGAGGTTGCTTACATATATACACGGATTGGAGACGTCTACAGCCCTCTCAACAACAATGTCGAATGGTTAAGCAAGAGGATCGATCTACTACAGAGAGAGTTGGACACAATTCGCCTGAATGACAAAGCTAAGCTTGCCACTTTTTCATCGATCGACACATATACTTCATCATCGATCGACAAAAGGTTCGCAGAACTGAAAGATAGGATGAAAGCGTATGAAAGAAAACATGAACTCTTTAGTTCCCCTATCCTGCGATGCCAACACACAATGTCACGGCAGCTGGACAAGTTAGAAAGAGACATGAGCATTGTTCAAGCTTATATTGATCTCCGTGACAGCTACGAAGCATCGATCGACAGGCCTCGACCAACATCGATCGACACCGAACCACCACCAGCCAAGAGAGTATGCACTCCAGCAGCAGTTGATGAACTTAAACTTGAGCTGTATGAGGCTATGGATGCTATGGAAAGAAGACTCAACGGGACCTGTGATACTATTGACTACACTGTTAACGAGAGGGTTAAGAGCCTCTGCAGAACTACTCGCCACATGAAGGGCAATATACGTGCTCTGCAGTACCAAGGACAATGTTCACAATCGATCGACACAAGGGATTCTGAGTCGACCGACAGACCCGTCAGCGAAGTGACCGACGCGCATCTCGTAGCATCGATCGACACTGAGTCTTTAGCAGACCGAGATCAGTTTATTATGGACAGGATCGATGCATTACAGAGTGAACTAAAGTTATTGTCCGTACACACCTACCAGACCATTGACAAGGAAGTTGACAAAATCGAATACATCGAGAATTCTGTGAGGAAACTTCAAGATACAGTCCTCCAGATAGATAAGAAGCAACTACGAGCAGACGATGCCACAAGAAGCTTCGTCGCCACATAGTTCAACAGTAGGAGACACAAGATTGATGATTACTGTCCGGCAATCAACAGTTTTTGCACCCCATGAGTCACTCACCTACCACAGTCAAGCTAAATGACTATAACCAAGCGCTGAGTGGGAGGCAACCCACTATTAGGTTTTCTTTTTCTTTATTTTATTTTATTTTTCTTTTTGATTTTATTTTTCGACTTTATTTTGCAGTTTTTCTTAGATCCAAGTAGAATGATAATTCCATCGACCGACATTCACCATTTATATCGCTCGACACCACATGACCATTACTAACGATCGACGTATACCACTACGAATCGATCGACATCTTGTCGATCAGGTTTATTCATTCTAACTTGTTTTATTTATTTACCTCACCACCGGATGTTACACTGGGACAGTGTAATTTAAGTCTGGGGGGGGGGAGTTTACTAATATGTGTTTTTTATTTTGGTTTTTATTAAAATGTTTTTCAAAATTATTTTTCGCATAAAGTATTAAATAGGAACATTGATATGGATTATTATTTGATTGTCTGACCACTCTTTAGCACCATTCTAGATTACTAATTGCAGTTAGTACTAAAGATGCTACAGTGGATCAACTTGCTATCTATATTCACTAGCTAAGATTGTTTGAAGGAACCAAAGCTGACCTCCAACACTAATACTGACTTATTTGATTGTCTTGGGGCTTGGATATCACTCGATCGGAATCCTCTTACAAGTCTGGAAGGTAAAAAGTCTGTGTGTTTCTGGTTCCCTTCCTTCGCTCTCTTCGGCATCTCGAGATCTAAATTTATGTTATCAAAGATTGAAATGATTTCTTGAGAAGCAGAGGGGTAGGAGTGTCTCTTGCAACCCCAGTATTCTAAATCTCAAGAATGATCACAGATTGTGGAAACGAAGGGTAGGAGTGATTCCTGCGACCCCAATATTCGCTACACTTTGTCAAAAATGTATGAGTTACAATGCAAATGTCAATGAGATGGACTAGATGACCTATGTGGCATCGAAACCTGTTGAAATTGAAACTAATAAGAGATTCAGTGAAGAGAGAAGAGGGGAGAAAGGAATCAGAGAAGACTACCTGTGTGTTCAGATACTTGTTTGAGTTGAATCCATGTGTTCTTTGATCGATAATCCCAAGGTAAAGCCTGCACTTTATTTTATGTTAAGAAATGAGGTTAGTAGAGGGAAATGTCATATGAGAATTGCTAAGTTGTTGAATAGATGAGTTTAGTTGCTAAGCTAGGATAAGGCATGATGAACTTCTGTGATTAGGATTTTAGACATGAATTGCAAACCATATAGTGATGACTTCAATATATTGAATCCTTGAGTTCCTGCTATTTCCAAACCTTTTCCAAAGACTACTGTTTTTGCTTGAGGACAAGCAAAGGAGTAAGTCTGGGGGAGTTGATATACAATGGATTTTACCCGTTTTTAACCATGGTATACTAGTATTTTATTATATATTTAATCTGTTTTCTAGCATGTTAGGTATGTTTTCAGGTTCAGGAGCATTTCGTGAGAAAGTGATGTTTTTGGAGCATTTTGGAGTACAAGAGATGATACACCCGAGTTGACCATTCAAGACTAAGTCGGAAGTCAACATTGCGATTACAATCGATCGATACTCATCCTGAGTTGTCGATCGATGTAGCTGAGAAGATCCGCATACTAGAAGATTATAATCGATCGATACACATTCAGTGTTGTCGATCGATATCGAGGACGAAATGGTTTAGCCGACTACTTCACCAAGACTTCACCAAATTACGAGATTGCCCCTGACGAGTTTTTAACCTAATGGAAATGCTTAAATACTCCTGCAAAGTCTTTTTAACAGCAAGTTTTGAAACCCTTTGAAGCTTGAAGCTTTTCACAACCAAAGCAGAGAGTGTGAGAGAGAGACTAGAGTTTTATTTGTTTGAGAGAGATTGGAGAGATTTCTCATCTCCTTTTGTATTTCTACTTTATTCTATCTATGCAATTCTTTCATCTATCTATTGTTATGAATTGTTTAGCTATGTCTAAGTAGTCTACTTGTTAGATCTAGGGTTTAAATAGGTTTGTGGGATTAGCCCCAAGCTATAATTGCTAAGTTGTGATACTCATCAAATGGGTTGCACCCTATGCTTGTTTTAGAGTAGCTAGAACATAGAACACTAGGATCTTAGATTATCTTGAATTATCCATTTGAGCGATGCCTGTTTCCCGTTGAGAAGAACGACAGTTCCTCCTTGAGACCTCGCGGTCATATTCGGTTCGCGCCTATGCAGATCTAGAAGCCGTCGATCGATACCCTACTGGTAAATCGATCGGCGCCGCGAAAGGTGTATCGCTTGATATCTCAAAAGGATATCGACCGACTCTTTTTCTGTGTCATCATGCGAAAGGTGTGGCCAGAGATCCAGATATTTTAACCAGTGATTCATTCACATATGTTAAGCGGCTGAGATCTATAGTATCATGCAAGCAACTTATTAAAGCATTTATAGAGATTATAATCTCCATTCCTGAATAGAAACCCTATGTCTAGCACTCTTTATCCCATTTAAACAACCCTTCATATTGTTAGTTAGAGCAACTACCTTGCTCATTTTAGGATTTGTTATTTTCATTTCTATCATATAAACCAACCTTGCCTAGGATTGATTAGTAGATTTTATTTAATTGGTTCCCTAGCTCCTCGTGATTCGATCCCTAAGTACTACAGCTGTACCTCTTATTTGAGAGAGTAAGCTCTACTGGGTAATTTGAGCACTATAAATATACCCCTTTCAAGTGCTCTGATGTCAGGTACAATTGGAACTAGGTTTGATGTGCCTTTTGCTCCTCAAGTTCATACACCTGAAGCAAGTGACTAAATCTCAATGTTTAAATCTACTCGGAATTTGGCAACGGCGCCAATTTGATGCTAAGAGTTTCAAGGCTCTTAAAACAAATGTTGTAATATGAGTGAAATGTCGAACCAATTCCAAGGGATTCAAAGCACCAAGAATGCAAGTACTTCCTTAATCTAAGTGCAATCGATGATTTGATGATTTCTAGAACTAAGAGTGCAATAACTAAACAATAAAATAGTAAATCAAAGAACTTTCTTTTATGAGAAAGAAAAACTCATGGGTATAGGAATTTAGACCTTGGGTGATCAAGTTTCGAACTAAGGATGGCAACAGTCAATCAAACTAAACAACCTTAAGCTTAGACGCAATCCTAAACAAACTCTATGTCTAGATGAATGCTCATTTGCTAACATATTTCAGACATCAAATGTCTTTGGCTGAATAATATAAAAGCAATCATTAACAACAAGTCTATTGGCTATCTTAACACCCTTAACAACAAATGTCTTTGGTAAAGTGTGTTAAGAGCTTAGGAGAGTTGACTCAGACATATCATCGAACACCTTGTGGGTGGGAGATGTCTAAAGATCAACTTTTGAGACGCCAACTCAATAGATGCATTATGAATACTCTCCTAGGTAAGGAATAAGGTTTGATTTTTACTAAAACATCCTAGAACTAACTTAATCAACCTAAACCTTCCTAACCCATGAATCCTATGGAGGATTACTCACTAAGGTTCATGATCATTCTTAAACCTATTTGAGGTTTCAGATTGATCATCAACAAAATAAGAAATCAATAAGATAAACAACAAGAACAATCGAATCAATGATCAAAAGAGATCAAGAACTTTCAATGGAATGATGTTTACCAAGTAACCAAAGATAATCTGCATGGTGGCTACAAAATGATAACTTAAACATAGGTTTAGAGTGTGTAAATCGTAGAGGGCAAAATAGTAATTCAACATAAAACACGGTGCACAGCGGCTTAATGACATGCCACTATGCCGCTGTGGGTAACAAGGCCGCTGGGTCTCGCTGTGGAGCGGCATCCTGACTCATGGCCTCAAGGTCGCTGTGCCCAAAAGCCGCTGGGACACTTAGCCTCGTTTTCTCCATGATTGTAACGTGGCGGCTTCAGGAACCGCTGCGGGAGACCGATTGAGAGTACGCAATTTATTGTCCAAAACTTGGTTTCGCAGCGGCATAATGACAACGTGACTCAAGGCCGCTGTGGATGCAAAAGGCCGCTGCAACACTTAGAGAAATAGGCACACGAGCTGGACCATCACTCTTGCCTCCAAAACACCTCTCAAATCTTCCATGATCACCATGTTGCATCTCCAACACCTGATAAAGACATGTGCAATGAAATGCATCCTAGATATGCCTAGATGATGCCTCAGATGATCAAAATGCACACTAATGAATGGTTAAAACAATGCAAATAAGCAAGATATCACCTTCAAAGAGATGAGAATTTCTGTTTTTCCAAATGCTTCAAATGATCCAGGGGCCAGCTCTACTAATATTCGAGGGAATAGAGAGGTTCTCTCTTGATTTCAGCACATAGAATATATTCGAGTAGACTGAGGAAGGAGAAAAACCTGAGATTAGATGCGAGAAATTACTGATAGCCCAATATTGTCTAGCCAGGGTGCAAGTGAAAAGCACGTGGTTTATAGATTCTCCTTCCAAACTGCATACTTGGCATCTAGAGTCTACTTTCATTCCTCTTGCCATAAGATTGTCAATCACCGTTAGAGATCCACTAACCGCTTTCCATAGGAAGATTTTGATTTTTGGTACTGTATCCAGTGTCCAAATGAAGTCTTTGATTCCATTGAGCGATGGAAGTATAGATCCTACTGCAAAAGCTTATTTGTTTGCTAATTTTTCCACAAACCAGTATCATGATCTGACTGAATATGCTCCAGTTCTTGTGTGATTCCAGCAGAAAAAATCTTCTGAAGATATGACTAGTTTGATCTTGATGATGATTGCAATATCTTGAGGGTAAAAGAGATCCTTAAGCTTGTCCATATCCCATAAATGAGAATTTGGTATCAAAAGATCTTTTACTCTAAGATTTAAATCAATCAAGACGTTTTTATTAGCGGAATGCGCATTCTAACACCATCAGCAAGGCAAGGGGTAGACCAAACATGGGTTGATTCACCATTTCCAATCATATGTAGTAAGCCCTTGATTAAAAGATTCATACCATGAATAATATTACGCCAAGCAAACGAGGGCCTTTTACCTAATTTGGCCGAGAGGAAATCACCATTGGGAAAGTATCTTCTCTTTAAAAAGTTTCCAAACAGAGATTATTGATCATGAAGAATCCTCCACGCTTGCTTAGCTAAAGCTTGATTAAATGTTTCAAGATCTTTCAACCCCATTCCTCCAAGATGTTTAGGCACACAGAGCTTGTCCCAACTCAACCAATGAATTTTCCCTTTATCCTCAGAAGATCTCCACCAAAACGCCACCATAGCTGATGTTAGGTCATTACAAGTTGTCTTAGGGAGCTTAAAACAACTCATGGCATAGATCGGCATTGCCATAGCCACTGATTTTAAGATGATCTCCTTGCAAGCTTGAGAAAAGAGTCTTGTGTACCATCCAGACATTCTCCCTTTCATTTTTTCTTGAATATAGGCAAGCATCTCAACTTTTGATCCACTAAAACATTTTGGGAGACCAAGATAGGTACCTGCCCCTCCTTCAGCAAACATCCCGAGCATGTTTTGGATTTGATTCTTCAAGTCTTGATTAACCTTCTTTCCAAACGTTAGAGAAGATTTGTTGAGATTAATTAATTGTCCAGTAGCATCACCATATTTCTGTAGAACCTCTTGGAATTGTGATATATCAGCTTTGAAGAGAAAAGAGACTGTCGTCCGCAAAAAAACAGATGGTGAACTGCTGGTCCTTCTGGAGAGAACTGAATACCATTGATCAAACCGCTTGCAGCTTTCTGGTTCAAGAGAAATGAGAGACCTTCAGCACAGAGGACAAAGAGAAATGATGATAAGGGATCATCTTGCCTGATTCCTCGTTCCGGAGAGATATATCCATGGGATTGTCCGTTGATGAGAACTGAAGATTGCACAGACGAAACACACGCCATGATCCACTTTACCCAAACTTTTTGATATCCTATGGATTAGAGAAGCATCTAAAGATATTTCCACTCAACCCTATCAAAAGCCTTCGACATATCAGTTTTTGCAATCATAAAATTCTCAAATATTTCCTCCTTAGTGTTGAGACTGTGAACAGCTTCATGAGCTAAGATTATATTATCTGATATGAGGCTATTGGAGACAAAGGCAGACTGATTTGTTGAGACGATATCCGGAAGTAGATTCTGAAGTCGGGAAGCCAAGATTTTAGAAATGGTCTTGTACATTACAGTACACAAACTGACTGGCCTCAAGTCTGACATCAGTGTAGAATTTGGCTTCTGAGGAATTAAGCAGATTTGAGTGTAGTTCCATTCTTCTGGCATGATTCCAGAGTCAAAGGAGTTGATTACTTCCTTGGTAAGTTAATCTCCTACTGTGTCCCAATAATGTTGAAAGAAAAAACCAGTCATTACATCTACTCCTGGTGCACTTTCTCCTTTAATGAAAAACACATCATTCTTCACTTCTTCAGGTGTAATGTTTTTGATAAGACCAATATTCATTCTCTCCGTTACTCTGGATGGGAAACCTCTCAGAATTTCAGAATAATCTTCAGTGTTGGAAGAACTGAAGAGTTCCTGAAAATAGTTAAGCGCCACTTGTGCATTCGAAGCTTCAGAACGATGAGCAACACCATTAGGATCAATAAGTTTCACCACCTCATTTCTTGATCTCGAAGCTTTGACAGCAGCATGAAAGATTTTTGTGTTACAATCACCATGGATAATCCAATCGTCCTTGCTTTTCTGTTTCCGTAAATTTTCTTCATCTTGATAAGTTTTCAAGAGATCACTTGACGATTGCTCCACTTCTAGATCATTTTAAAGCTTGACAATCCTTTCCTTTGATTAGCTTGGTTATCCTTTTCCATTTGCTTAGAGCCTTTCTACAATGCCGCAACCTTAACGAAACAGAATCATACTGATTCTTAAGATTTTGATTCCAAGCAATATGAATGGCTTCTTTAACTAGAGGCTTATGAAGCATTCTTCTGTCAAATCTAAAGTATCCTCGATAAGAGTCTTATGAAGCTGTGAGCTTGATCAGAACAGGCCTGTGATCAGATCCCTTTTTGGCTAGAAAAGGTTGATTAGAAGCAGGAAAATTCTTAAACCAATCCGAGTTACCAAAGGCTCTATCAAGTTTACTTTGAAACCGTAACTTCTTCCTTCTTCTTCCCCAAGTAAAATTGTTCCATGTACTAGATAGTTCAGTCATACCACAATCATGAAGCATATCCGAGAAGGGTTGAAAGGATGCTTCACTTCTACTTGGACCACCAATTTTTTCCGAGTTGTTAAGAATCTCACTAAAGTCACCAACCATGCACCATTAACTCCTTCTATTTACACCCAGGCGCATCAATCTTTCCCACACAAAATGTCTATATTTAATATTAGGATTACCATAAACACACAAGAGAAAATACTTCTTTTCATCCATCTTGATATTAACATCCAAAAGGTTCTTATCATAATACAAGAGTTCCACATCTACACTGCTTTTCCAAAATAAAGCTAACCAACCATGCACCAGCAACTCATTCTATTTACACCCTGGCGCATCAATCTTTCCTACACCAAATGTCTATATTTAATATTAGGATTACCATAAACACACGAGAGAAAATACTGCTTATCACCCATCTTGATATTAACATCCAAAAGATTCTTATCATAATACAAGAATTCCACATCTACATTGCTTTTCCAAAATAAAGCTAACCACCCCCCCCCCCCCCCCACGTATTTACAGGGTTAACAGTGAAGACATGATCATACCCAAGCCAAACTTTAAGATCTTCCATAGTGTTTCTACCGTTCATAGTTTCCATATAAAATAAAATCTCAGGGAAGTACATACGTCGTAATTCCATGAGACGTTGAACTGGCAGGTCCTGAGGCCGCCCCACTCCCTGGCAGTTCCAACTAAGAAGACTCATTACGCTTTGGACGGTCCCTCCTTTGGGACCATCTCTGACGCTTTCAGCTTTGTAGGCTTGGGAGCATCCACCGCTTCATCTTCTGTTTTCCTTTTGAGAGGCAACTTGTCCTTGTCTTTAGAGCTCTGAGATCCTTCACCAGTAGCAATAGTTTTATTCTTGGCTTGATCTTGTGCATTTCTCTTGTATTTTCCTGGTCGTTTCCTCGCCATACCTCGCACATTAGAAGTTCTGGTAGTTTCAATCACAAATAAGTTGGACTAAGAAACCGTGAACTTTTAATGTTATAAGGAGTCAATGAGGTTAGAGACTGAGGCCTACCATGTTCTTGCGACTGAACATTTGAAGAACAACCAGCAGAGATTGCCGCAGACATGAGTTTAGGACCCCGGTCTCCATGAGATGTAGGTTGTGACGAGGAATCTGTATAATATCCAAAGATGATTCCTTTACCCTTGTTCAGATCGTTGGTAATGATCGGAGGAGGAATTAGCTGAAGGATAGCATTTTGAGAGACTGGATCATTCTCTGCTTCCTTAACTAATGAGATGATTATTTGCTCTTTAGTACTTCTATCTTCACCATTAGTAGAAAGCAAATAATTCCTCATTTCCGGCAACACTTCTGGGGCAATACGAGATTTTCCAGAGATAGGATGAATCCCGACTTAATCATCATTTAAAACACCAAACAATGGGTATGTTTCAGAGAGAGCACCTTGTCCTCTAGGTCTTGCAGAGGTGGAGCTGGAAGTAGACTGAGGATCGACATTCATATGGTTTCTGACACGAAAGGGGCATCGATCACTTGCATGCGTCAATCTTTGACAGAGAAAGCATATTTTCTTAACTTTCTCATAGTGAAAGTAGACAGTGTGTTGGTAGCCACCACGAAGAGTGTGAAACTTACTAAGGGGTTTTGAGACATTGAGAATGATTTTTACCCGAACGAAGTCACGTCTCTGAGATTTCGTCGGATCAAACACTACTGTATCAACATGTCCGATGAGCTCGCCGATTGCCGTAATCGCGATTTCTGTGTAATGATTCACCAATATATTCTTGATTTGGACCCAGATCGGAACATGCTGAAGGTAATCTGGCGGAGGATTTTCAACCCATCTATCAATCGCAAGCCCCCATTCATTATAGGTCTACATGCCCTTTTCCAGAACTTCTTCTAAATCATATGCATAATTAAAGATGAATTGGAATCTTTCATTAGTAAGAGAGACACCTCTAACTCTGTTTTGCTTCTGCCACTTCCTTGGCATGTCTAGGATCAGACTTTCCATCTTTTGATGCTGAGGATTGAGGAGGCGACCAATAAGACTATTCGCATTTCTTTCACAAGAGTAGTACTGAGGGAGATCCAGCATATCAAAAGGAACATCTTCCTCTTCTTGTAAAGAAAGAGCAAGCATGGCGTTATCCATTTCAGATGACATCTTTAAGAGGAGAAAATAAGGAGTTGCTAAAAAAAAGAGGAGAAAATAAGACTAAGATCTAAAAGCGGAAGATTTTGATTGAAAAAGATAGATCGGGAAAAAGAACAGAGGGCGGAATAAACAAAGCTCAAAAGAAAGAGTCCAGAGCTCTAGAGAGAGAAACCCCACACGACCAAAATACATGGATATATGTGTGTAAATCGTAGCAAAAAGCTATGAAGTTGCTACGAAATAAAATATGGCGAAAAAGACAAAGTTCAGTCACATTTATTTTCATAATAGTAATTTAGTTACGATTTTGTTACGAATATTTTGTGCTAAGGATGCCAAAAATAAAACATGGCTAAAATGTAGCTAATTTACATAAAAACATATTTTCCTTACTAAGGTTTACTCACAAATATTTTCTTGGCTGATTTTTAAAATATCTTTTTGTCACGTTTTAGTCACATAATTAACTGTGATTATTTTATAAATAGTCACGCAGTGCTACGATTTTCCACGATTTTTGTAGCTATTTTAAACTCCTAAACTCTAAACACAAACTCTGAAACTTTAATTTTTTTCATACTACAGCCTCAATCTTAAGCGTAAATTCAGTTCTAATATTCTTAGAATTTAATTTCTAATCTTAAACCTTAAACTCTCATATTAAACCATACTTCAAACTATGTACCCTAAACTCTAACAAAAAAATATATAATGTAAGCATACTCTAACCTCAAATCTGAAACTTACTCTTAAAATTTAATCTCAAATCTTAAGTTTAAACCTAAAAACTATACTCCAGCCCCTAAACTATAAACTAAATCTTGTACTCCAATTCCTAAATCTAAACACCAAATCCAACATTTTATAAACTCAAACACTAAATCTTAAATCGACACAAATTTTATATTTTTTAATTTTAATCTAAAATAATACCCAAATCCCATATTTCAAATTAATTTCTTATATCATAACACACAAAAGTGTAAATATTAAATATACAATTCTAATTTTATAGTATATATTAACATAATAGATTCTAAATTTTAAATCTAATATTTTCAAGTTCAAGTTCAAAATATTAAACATAAACTTAAATTTTAAAATTGATTTACTCAAAGTTATAAACAAAGATTAATAAAATAAAGAATAAATACAATTAAAATAATATTTTTTGTGTATAAAATATTGATGTTTTATTTTTGATTAATACATTTCATTTTAAAAGTAAAACAGAAATTAAATTTTAGAAACATGAATAGTAAAACTTAATTAAAAGCAAATAAAATTAACAAAAATTAATAATCAAAATATATATTTAACATTTATTAATATGTGTGAAAATCTTCGACATCAATTTTTAAATCTAAAGTGAGTATATACTTTAATATCATCCAAGTAGTTAGTCTTCGGCATTCAAGTCTATTTCTATTAGATCCTAAATTTTTGGGTCCCAAATATTTGGACAAACTAGGTATCTGAAAAATTATGATTGATTTTAGATCAGTAGTTTCTGTTGATTCTGAATCAGTTCGGGTCTACAATTGAAATTAGATGTAATTGTATCAAAATTACATGTAATTGTATCAAAAATTACCCAGACTTACAAGTAGTTTAATCAAAATAAACTGCTTTCTCACACTATACACGGTTAATATTTTTAAAAGCATTACCGTTACGAAAATATAAATACATGGCTCCTGTCGTGATTATCTTTCCAACACAGGTGAATAAATACGAAGCCCACAGGTTGCTTCCGTTCTCCATTCTATTTCAATGGCACTATATCCAGCTTCCTTTTTCTCTTTATACAATTCATTATCTAATAAATATTGTCGACCTTGCGGATTCCCTGCAACAGCATGTGTTCCAGCCAAAAGAACTGCATCAGCAAAATTTCTCTCACCCATTTCTACCAATTTTGTTCTCACGAGTCCCCCCAAATCTACATTCCCATAGACTCTACAAGCAGCTAGCAAAGCACGCCAAGCTGTTGAATCGCTTGTGATAGGTAAATTCTTTATCAATTCATATGCTTCCTCTAACTGCCCTGCTCTACCTAAAAGATCAACCACACAACCATAATGCTCAACTTCGGGTATGAAGCGGTATACCTCAACCATCCTCTTAAAGCATGTGATTCCTTCCATCACCAGACCTCCATGGCTACAAGCATTCAACACAACCAAGAAAGTAATCTTATTGGGCTTCACTTTGATGCTCTCGTCCTCCATCTTATAGAAAATATTTATTGCTTCTCTTGCTAGTCCATGCGCTCCGTAACCCGAGATCATTGCGGTCCAAGACTTGACATCCTTGTTCTTCATCCTATTAAAAATTTCAACAGCTTTGTCAAGCATCCCTAGTTTTGCATACATATCAACGAGTGCGGTTCCGAGTACTGCATCCAAAACTACTCTTTCCTCTTCCACCAAGTCTCCAACGCTCTGTCCTACTGATGATGCTTCGTAGCTCGCACAGGAAGACAACAGCCCAACAAACGTAGATGAATTTGGTTTCACTTGTTCATACTTCATCTGCCTCAGTAGCCATAAACACTCTTCAAGTAGACCCATTTTGGCATACTGGTCAATCATACAATTCCAGATAACAACGTCCTTGCTTGCAGCAGAATCAAAGATCCTGCGCGCTGAACTCATATCCCCAATTTTGCCGTACATACCTATCAAAGCAGTGATTAAATGCAACTTAAGATCAAGGCCAGTCTTGATAGAAAACCCATAAGCAGATTCTGCTCCTAACAAGTCTCCAAGCTCACCGGTAGCCGAAAGAAAGCTAAGCAGCGTACTATCATTAACAATGATATCACTTCTCCGCATATCCGTGAACAAATACAAAGCCAACGCGGGCTTAGAAACTTGAAGATACCCATTCATCAAAGTAGTAAACGAAATAGCATCAACCGTGTCCAGCATTTCGTCGAACAGTTTCCGAGCATCATTGATCCTCCCAGAAACACAGTAAAAACGAAGAAGAGCGTTTCTCAAATCGGTAAACGGTATGAACCCAGATCTCAATACGATCCCATGCACACCCTCACCGAACCTACTACACAATTCACGAGCGCATGATTTCAAAGTTGGGATGAACGAGAAGCGATCCAAAGTGGAAAATTCAGCTCTCAATTGGTTAAAAACAGGAAAGGCTCGCTCTGGGTCGTCGCTGATAGAATAACCTCTGAGCATTGTGTTGAACATGAAGAGATTGGTGTTGGAGACATTCTCGAAGATCGAGGAGGCGTATCGGATATCTTGAAGAGAGGAGGAAGCAATGAGCTTGCTCACTGTGAAATCGTCCTTGTCGATTCCTGTTTTCACCATGTAGCCATGGATTCGAGAAACTTGGGCGACCTCTCTGCAACACCTTAGGTCTTCGATAAGTTTCTGGAACAGTGGAGATTCAACGCGTGCTATTCTTGTTGATGTTGCTGTTGTTGTGTATAGACTCATACGACGCAACGCGTATATGCGAAACGTTATCGCCGATGCCATCGGTTAACGGCGGAACAAAAATCACGGTTTAGGTTTTCTATCGAAGAACAAATTGCCAAAACTACCATTTTTATATTACCACTTTTCATGTTTACACTAACCACTTTTAATAAAAAATTTAGATACGAAGATTTAGGATTTAGGGTTTAGATTTGATGTTTTAGGGTTTATGGTATATAGTTTAGGGTTTAGAGTTGAGGATTTAGGGTTCATAGTTGAAGTTTTAGGGTTTAGGGTTTAGGATATTGATTTTAGGGTATAGCGTTAAGAGTTTAGCGTTTAGAGTTAAGGATTTAGGGTTTAAAATTTAGAATTAGAGGTTTAGGATTTAAAATTTGGGGTTAGAATTTTGAAAAATACATAAAAATAAGGATATAAGAGCTTTTGACCTTTTACTAAATAAGATATTTTTGAAAATGTGTATTTAGTGGTCGTAAAGATGAATAATGGTAGCTTCAAAATGGTATTTTTGAAAATTTTCCCTTAAAGAATTTTGTATTGAACTTTGTTCTGTGCGGATGTATATTTTTATAAAATATATAGTTTTTTATGTTAATATTAGAGTTCAGCAAAAAATCTGAATCTAAAAAATTGAACCGATTCCGATCCAAAAAAATACAAAATCTCAACCGAAATATTTTAGATACATGAATGTATTAAAAATATATTTATATACTTATAATTATTAATTTTTAGACTTAATGTATATAAAAACATGTAGAATATATACGGTACTTATAAGTTGGCAGTTCTAAATTTTTATTTTCTACTAAAATCATATTTCTAGATCATTTCTAGAGAGGAGGTGCCTCTTTATTTATAGAAGGATAAGGTTTCCTAGTGACCTCATGTCCAACAGTCACTCACACACACATGATTCCTCTAACTTAGCCCTCTCGGGAGCCCTATGTTGGAACTCGTTTTTTGACGAGATGGTTTTAAACTATTTTCGGTAAGTTTTCCGGGCGAAGACGTTTGCCAGATAACTGATTGTTTGACAAACACTATGCAGTAGTGTATTCATATGTCAAAAATAGAGTTCATTTGAATGAGAAATGGAGTAATAAAATATGTGACTTAAATGTACACATTGTATATTGGGTTTGAATTTAGATTTAAATATGTTAAAGAGACTTATGTCTAATAACTTATGGTTTAAATCATATTCATGTTATTTTTTATATTTGTTTAAATATAAAAATGTAAACCCATAGCAAAACAAATTAGCTTTGATTGGTCAAAGATATTAATATATTTGTTAGTAAGTTACGGTCAAGAGGTCAATGAAAATAAGTTTTTCATAATGATTATTGATGTGGCTTAATGCTCCATAACACCACTTACGTTTGACTTGGTAGAACGTAAGGGTTTGTCATAATTGTGTGACTTATGACTCATTCTTTTGTTTCTATATAAAGGTGCTTGACATTATAGAAAAGATATATGATGTACAAGATCAAATATGCTCCCACTTGAATATTTCTTTTATGTTAGTTTGTGTCTGAGAGTACAACACAAAATTAGTTTCGTCAGGCTTCTGATAGAGTGACGCAAATTCAGAAGATTGTTTGCAGTTGTATCCTGGGACTCATTACGTTATCGAACCGTCGCACTACGGGACGTATTTTGAGTTAAGGAAAAAAATAATATCTCGCCTCTGCAGTTATATCTTCATTTTCTTAAATCTTTGGTATATTCTTATCAATTTTTTATTTACAATATTCAGTTCTCCGTAGTTTATAAAATACGGTTCTATCACCCTAATCCGTCGTCGTAGACTGTTGCAACTCAGTCGGCGTCTCCTCCTTCTCTGACAAACTCTCCAGTCTCGTCTTCGTCTCCCACCGGATTCGTGAGCCATCTCGACGTTTCCAAAAGCATTCAGGTTCGTATCCAAACATTGATTTGTGCTGTTTTGAGATGATTCGAGTAGAATGTTTCCAGATTAAGTAAGATTTTTTGCAGATTTGATCCTTCTTCTTGTGATTAATTTGTTGAATGAGTGAGTGATTGTTGTCAATTTTGGGTTTTCCTTTAAAAGTACTTTTCTTTTCCCAAAGAAACTGATTGAAATCTCTCAAGAAAAGTTGGGGTCTGTTCAACTATGATTCCTTCTACTGATCTAACCTTGTAGAATATGTTTAATAGACATGGGGCAAACTCTGTTCTTGCTCTTTTATGTGTTTTGTTCAGTGATTCCTGTTGGTCCTGCTTAGAGTAATTCAATAACAAGGGTTAGTAAACAAAACCAGCAACATAGGGTTATTAATAAGATCCCCCAAGGCTAGTGATGTGCCAATGACAAACAATGAAGACAATCATGCTTAGTAATATATTTCCATGGCCAACATAACATGCTGGAATCTGGTCTTTACTACATGTTGAGTCTCTTACCAAAACTATTCTTTGTATTGTTTTCAGGTCATATTCTATGTAAAAGCTGGAGTATGTGTAGCAGCTGGAGCAATGGAGATAAGTCTGTGCGTCGCCCATATCTTGGGATCGGTTGTTGTGGGCCAAGAGAACATTTACCAAATCGTATCATCACAAGCGTTAAGAGCTGGAGCTCTTGCATTTCACTCAACAATGACGCAAGGGTATTAACCAGGACGCAAGGATTGTGTTGGAAGTGAGTTCTTCCTTCTCTCACTCTCTATCTCCTTTGTATTTCTAGCTGTATAAAGAGAGGCTTTTTACTTGAATTTCTGTTCTGTTCTTGAATTTCTTGTTTATGTCTAGTCGTGAATCAACTGGAGTTCCCGCTTAATGAATTTGAGAGTTCTGTACTTCTGTTCTGTTCTTGAATTTCATATGTATAAATATGAACCTCTTATTTCTGGGATTGGGATTTCTGTTCTGTTCTTGAATCTAAAAGATGTGAACTTCGTTTTGTGTGAAGGTGATGTTGTTATAGTGAAGATGATGACAAGAATGCTGCTGGAAAAAGAAGAAACCTTCAAGTTCTTCGTGATATAGGCAATGTTGTTCGACGAAATCACACAAAGAACAATGACCCTGCAAAGATCAATCATCCTCGTACACTGTCTCGGCATGTTCCACTCGTTGAGGTACATCTCAAAGTTTGTTCCTTTTGGTAGACTATTAGGTATATCTGATAGATAGCTCATGTTGTTATATCGTTTGGCCTTTGCAGCTTGTTAAACATGTGGTGAGAAACCAAAGATGTAGAGGTTAGATGGATTTGGAGTCTAGCGAGAGAAGATGGAATTGGTTCAGAGATGAGGGATGAGAGATAGATGGTCCTAGTGTTTGGTGATGGAACTTTGAATTGTTTATACAGAGAAGAAGGGTTTAAAACCTTACAGCTCAATGTTGGGAAAAACCTTAAGGCCGGTTTAGAAGTTCTCCAGGCTATACGTGCAGTCCACCTTGGCAAAAATTTATGTTGTTAGTTTAAGGCTTATGTAATGTTACTGTAAGACTTGGAAATATTATATGAAAAATGTATGTTTTATAAACTTAGTGCAATATATATATTTTTGTTATAAATCAATTTCAAGTTTATAATTATGCAGTGTATTTTTACCAATGAAGAGGAGAATGATTAACAAAAATAATGATATTTAAAAAGATTAAGCTTAAAATTTTGATTTGAAAATTATATTTTTTATGATTGCTCAAATATTTTAAAATCTAATAACAATAAAAAGTTATGTTTAAAAATTCAGTTATTATTTATATCTATAAAGTATAAATAAATTAAATATTTATATATAGTTATAGACTTTTAGATGAAAATTTAAGATTTTTAGTTATAGTTTATGGTTTATGATTAAGTTGGGGAATGATATATGTATAGTTTTGTGGTTTGAGGTTTATATTTAGTATTTTTAATTAAATTTGTAAAAAAACTTTGAATAAGATTTGAAAACTTCAATGTTTTATATTCAAACTTTAATCTTAGATTTAAACTCAAATTTGATCATTACAAAAATATAATCTCAAAATTTGATCATTATAATGTTTTAGGGTTTAAACCCTAACCCCTAAACATAAACTTTAAAACTTCAATATTTTCACAAAATAACTTAAATTTTAAATTAAAACTCAAAATTCAATCATTTTAAAAATCTTATCTAAATTTTAAATTCTAAAATTGAAACACTAAATCTCAATCTATACCTTAAACCTAAAACTCTAAACCCCAAACTCAAATCCTACATACTAAGTAAAATCCTATATCTTCAAACTTACAATATACATTTTAAAATCAAATTTCAATTATATTCTAAAATCAATTCATATACTTAATTATAAATCCTAACTTTAAACTAGATGAATTTGATTGCTAAGTTAGGATAAGGCATAATGAACTTCTATGATTAAGATGTTTATATATGAATTGCAAACCCATAGAGTGATGACTTCAATATTTTGAATCTTTGAGTCCCTACTATTTTCAAACCTTTTCCAAAGACTACTGAGTTTTTGTTTGAGGACAAGCAAAGGAGTAAGTCTGGGGGAGTTGATATACCATGGATTTCACCCATTTTCTACCATGGTATAATAGTATTTTTATTATATAACTAATGTGTTTTCTAGCTTGTTAAGTATGTTTTCAGGTTCATGAGCGTTTCGTGATAAAGTGATTCTTTTGGAGCATTTTGGAGTACAAGAGATAATACACCCGAGTTGACCATTCAAGACCAAGTCGGAAGTCAACATTCAGATAAGAATCGATCGATACTCATCCAGAGTTCTCGATCGATGTAGCTGAGAAGATCCGCGTACTAGAAGATTATAATCGATCGATACACATCTAGTGTTGTCGACCGATATAGATGACGAAATGGTTTAGCCAACTACTTCACCAAAACTTCACCAAATTACGAGATTGCCCCTGACGAGTTTTTAACCTAATGGAAATGCTTAAATACCCTGCTAAGTGTTTTTGACGGCAAGCTTTGGCACACAAACTTTTGTAACCAGAGAGAAAAACAGAGAGTGTGAGAGAAAGCTAGAATTTTATATATTGTGAGAGATTGGAGAGATCATTGAGAGATTTGTGATTGAACTCCATTTGTTTTCTATTCTCTATCTAATGCAATTCTTTTACCTATCTTGTGTTATGAATTGCTTAGCTATGTCTGAGTAATCTACTTGTTAGATCTAGGGTTTAAATAGGTTTGTGAGATTAGCCCCAAACTATATTTGCTAAGTTGTGATATTCATCAAATAGATTGCACCATATGCTTGTTCTAGAGTAGCTAACTAGAGCATAGATCACTAGGATTCTTATATCTTGAATTATCTGTTTGAACTAGTTGTTTCCTTGGAGAAGAGCTAACCGCCCTCCTTGAGACCTAGTGTTCATTATCGGCTCGCGCCTAGGCATTTCTAGAAGCCGTCGATCGATATCCCAACTGGACAATCGATCGGCGCTGCGAAAGGTGTATCGCTCGATATCTCTAAAGGATATCGATCGACTCTTTTTCTGGTCAACAGACGACAGTTGTGATCAGAGATCTAGTTATTTAACCAGTGAGACATCACTGAGTGTTAAGCGGCTGAGTTCTTTAATATCATGCATGCAACTTATTAGGCATTTATAGATATTATAATCTCCATTCCTGAATAAAAGCCCTAAGTCTAGCACTCTTCATTATCATTTAAACAACATCATATTGTTAGTTAGAGCAACTACATTGCTCATTTAGGATTGTCATTTACATTTCATCATTAAAACCAACTTCACCTAGGATTGATTAATTGATTAGATTTAATTGGTTCCCTAATTCTTCGTGATTCAATCCCTAAATACTACAGTTGAACCTCTTATTTGATAGAGTAAGCTCTTTAGGGTAATTTGAGCACTATCACCTTCTCGCACTCCATTCGATACATACGAGCTGCATTAAACACAGAGTAATGCGACTCACTGGACGCATACAGAATCCCATCAGGTAACATCTCTCTCCTGAATAAGATTTATAAAACAATATCAAAATACAGTATCTGAAAAAGAAACTAAACAAACAAACAAACAAAACGTACCCAACTAAAATGCCGTGAGGTTTCCTTCAGTGCCACAGTTAGTGATGTAACCCCAATAATCTTCTCTCTCAATCTCCCAGAGACGAGCAAACCAATCCAATACGCCAACTTCAAAGGGCCTGGAAAGTACTCCATAGTTGGTTTCTATAAACGGATCTCCAAGGTTGTTATTGGAGAAATGTTGCAACTGTCCAAGCACACCGTAGTCGAAATCCAAGTTATATGGATAAACTACACCATATCACATATTCTTAAATATATAGTCTCTCTAGGCCTAGGATCTACCGTTATGATTTACCTAGATGATATTTGGTCCGTTCAACCAAGGTTTTCCTGTAACGAGCGATGACACTAGCCATGTAAGTGTCCTTATCTCCGGTGAATTCATCGTTCGACTCAGGCAAGAGAGGTTGTGTGAACATTCCTGCTGAGAACCATTTCTCTCTCCTCCGTTTGTTACATTTGTCTTTTTTCGCATTGTTTTCCTCGTGATCTGGTCCGATCCCGTTTGTTACTGTATTAAGGTGTAAACCGGGATTTTGGTTAGGCTGAATTAATTTCCTTTCACTGGTTCAGTAGTCCGGTTTAGTACATATGTAATGTATATAAATAGCAAAGATTTGTAAACGGTAAAGTTAACAGATGAATAAACATTTCTTTAACAAACTTCATCTTCTCTCTCTCTCTCTCTCTCTCTCTCTCTCTCTCTCTCTCTCTCTCTCTCTCTCTCTCTCTCTCTCTCTCTCTCTCTCTCTCTCTCTCTCTCTCTCTCTCTCTCTCTCCTTCGATCTCCTTCTTCACAAACACGTAATATGGTATCAGAGCCATCCCAAAGCTCTTGATTCCTTCTCCGATCTACTCGTTTCAAGCTCTGATCACCTGAATCTGAGCTCCGATGGTATCTGTGAAGAAATTTCCCCGTCGTACGACGCGTAACTCTTCTCGTTCAAATCCCACTGTTCGTTCTCCTCCGAGGTCTCCTCCGATCGTTGCGACTCCAACGATCGATGCTTCGCGAACGTTTCCGGTGGTGAATCAGTCCGATCCAACTCAGTCTCCTCTGTACCTTACTCACTCCGATCATCCAGGTCTCCAGCTTATCTCTATTCAACTCACTGGTGCAAACTACGATGATTGGAATGCGGCGATGAGGATCTCTCTTGATGCTAAAAACAAAATCGGACTCATTGATGGAACTCTCACTCGACCTGAGGAACCCGATCTGAGTTTTCGCATCTGGTCACGCAGCAACAGTATGGTGAAATCATGGTTACTTAACTTTGTCTCTCCTCAGATATATCGTAGTATCTTAAGATTGAATGATGCGTTTGATATGGCATGATCTACACGGCCGTTTCCATATGACAAATCTTCCACATACATTCAACCTCACTCAGGAGATTCAAGATCTTCGTCAATGTACTATGACTCTCTCTGAGTATTACACTACTCTGAAGACACTTTGGGATAATCTTGAGAGCTCCGATGAACCTGAAAAATCTTGTGTTTGTGGTAATGCTGCTGCGAATTACTTGAAAGCTGAGCGTTCCAAGATTGTTAAGTTTTTGGCAGGACTTAATGATTCTTATGCGATCATTCGGAGACAGATTATCATGAAGAAAGTGTCACCTTCTTTGGTTGAGATCTATAACATTTTGGATCATGATGATAGCCAGAGAGGATTTTCCACTGTTCCTTCTTCACCATCTGCTTTTCAAATCTCTGAGACAACTCCGGTGATGACTGATCAAGCTATCTGCTATGTTCAATCAGGTCCTAACAAAGGTCGTCCTATCTGCAACTTTTGCAAACGACCTGGTCATATAGCAGAACGTTGTTACAAGAAGCATGGATTTCCCACAGGATTTGTTTCCAAATTCAAACAAAATGAGAAAAGCTCCTCAGCTCCTAAGGTTGTTGCTCAAGTTTCAGGTGAATCGAAGTCAATGAACGTGGACAATATGCTTGGTAGTCTCTCTAAAGATCAGATTCAGCAATTTATTGCTCTATTCACCTCTCAACTACAGCCTTCCCACTCTACTGGAACTCAGGAAGCGAGTACATCGAACACCGGTATCTCTTTCTCTTCCTCCACGTACAGTTTTGTTGGCATTTTGATGGTTGCTCAACATACTATTTCATCTCAAACGTGGGTGATTGATTCTGGAGCTACACATCATGTCTCTCATGAGAAAAGTCTATTTACATCCATAGACACAATAGTTGAAAGTTATGTTAACCTTCCAACTGTATCAACAATAAAGATCAGTGGTGTTGGCAAGGTTCAACTCAACTCACATATTGGACTCAATAATGTGCTGTATATCCCAAAATTCAGGCTCAATCTTCTCAGTATCAGCTCTCTGATGGATGATTTGAATTCTAGTGTGATCTTTGATCCCTCTTCTTGTATGATTCATGATCATACCAGGGAGTTGACGATTGGTCAGGGTAGACGCATTGGGAATCTTTATGTGTTGGATACAGAGTCTCTTCAAGCTTCAGTGAACTCGGTGGTGGACATTGGAGTTTGGCACATACTTCTGGGTCATCCAGCATATTCAAGACTTGATGTTATCTCTGCTACTCTTGGAACTTCGAGATACAAGAATAAAGGCTCTGCTTTTTGTCATACTTGTCATCTAGCAAAACAGAAGAAACTCTCTTATCCATCTTTCAGTCATATTTGTAACACAAACTTTGAGTTTTTACATATTGATACTTGGGGTCCTTTCTCAGTTGAAACAGTTGATGGATTTCGTTACTTCTTGAGAATAGTTGATGATCACTCTTGTGCGACTTGGGTCTATCTTCTTCGAAACAAGAGTGACGTTTTAACTGTGTTTCCAGCCTTTATTGAACAAGTAGAAACTTCATACAACATCAAAGTCAAATCTGTACGCTCTGCTACTGCTCAGGAGTTACAGTTCACTCAACTTTATCAGAAGAAAGGCATTGTTCCATACAACTCTCGCCCTGAAACTCCCGAGCAGAATTATGTGGTTGAACGGAAGCATCAACACATACTCAACGTGGCTCGTGCTTTGGATTTCCACTCTGGTGTTCCTCTTACTCTGTGGAGAGATTGCGTCTTAACTGCAGTATTCCTCATCAATCGAACACCTTCTGAGTTGCTTTCTAACAAAACTCCGTTTGAGGTTCTCACAGGGAAAGCACCAGTCTACTGTCTTCTCAAGACTTTCGGGTGTTTATGCTATGCATCTACATCTTTGAAGAAAAGACATAAATTCCTACCACGGTCTAAGGCTTGTATCTTCTTGGGCTATCCTTCTGGTTATAAAGGATATAAGTTGATGGATTTGGAGAGTAACAGAGTCTTCATTTCTCTCTAAATGTTCTGTTTCATGAAGACATCTTTCCGCTACGTTCTAAGGTACCTGATCTCTTTCATTCTCCTATCAACAGCCTCTCTCCTGAAGATACTAGTCCTACCTCTCATCATTCTATTCCTTCTAAAACACAAACCATTACTTCTTCCTCAGAAATTTCTTCTACTCGTACTAAGAAACCACCATCTTACCTTCAAGATTACATTTGTAACTCTATGCAATCCACCTCTTTATACCCCATTTCATCTTCCACAGCTTTTTCAAAACTCTCACCTTCATATACTACCTTTATCAATCATATTACTAGTATCCCAATTCCTAGTTCTATTGATGAGGCTCGCAAATCAAAAGAGTGGGATGAGTCTGTTGATAAGGAGTTTGATGCTATGGAAAGAGAGCTGTGGGTTGTCGTTGGTTGCATTCTCTGAAGTTTAATGCAGACAGTACTCTGGAGAGACGTAAGTCACGTCTAGTAGCCAAGGGTTACACGCAGAAAGAAGGACTTGATTATAATGATACTTTCTCTCCAGTTGCTAAAATGGCTACCATCAAGCTACTGTTAAAAGTTGCAACATCAAAGAAGTGGTTTCTCACTCAACTTGACATTTCAAATGCTTTCTTGAAAGGTGAGTTGGAAGAAGAGATTTATATGAGGATTCCTGATGGCTATGATGAGTACTATGCTAAGCATAAGGGGGACTCTCTTCCTCTTAAGTCTGTTCTTCGCTTGCATAAGTCCATTTATGGTATTAAACAAGCATCACGGCAGTGGTTCAAGAAATTATCTCAGGCATTACTCTCAATGGGATTTTCTCGTGGTCATGGTGATCATACATTGTTCATTAAGCAATTGGATACAGATTTCTTGGTCGTACTTGTTTATGTGGATGATATTCTCATCGCTAGTACAAGTACTGATGCTGCGTCTGAACTCATTTCAAATCTGCAGAAGTGTTTTAAGCTTCAAGATCTTGGTACTCTCAAGTATTTTCTTGGTTTGGAAATAGCTCGATCGTCTGATGGGATTTCATTTTGTCAACGAAAGTATGCTCTGGATTTACTCTCCTCTACAAGCATGACAGGATGTAAACCTTCCTCCTTTCTGATGATACCCAATTTGAAGCTATCCAAGACTGATGGAGAACTTCTTACTGATGTGGGTATGTACAGACGCATTGTTGGTCGGTTGATGTATCTCATTATCACTCGACCTGACTTAACATTCGCTGTGAATAAGCTTTGTCAGTATTCCGCTGCTCCACGATCATCTCACTTAACGGAAGTTCACAAAGTTCTTCAGTACATCAAAGGCACCGTAGGACAAGGTCTCTTCTACTCTGCTACTCCTGATCTACTTCTTACTGGCTTTGCCGATGCTGATTGGGCTTCATGTCAAGATAGTAGGCGTTCGACTATAGGTTTTACTATATTTCTTGGCTCTTCTCTGATCTCTTGGAAGTCCAAGAAACAACTGTGTCTCTTTCTTCGGCTGAAGCAGAGTACCGTGCTCTGGCTCTTGCTTCTTGTGAGATGATGTGGTTAATCACTTTACTTCCTGATCTACGCATTACTCAGCTGGTTGTTCCGATGTTATTCTCTGATAGTACAGCTGCAATCTACATAGCTACGAATCCAGTTTTTCACGAACGAACTAAGTACATCGAATTAGATTGTCATACAGTTCGTGAGAAATTGGATAGAGGTCTTCTCAAGACACTTCATGTGAAGAGTGAAGATCAAGTTGCTGATATTTTGACTGAACCATTGTTTCCTGCTCAGTTTGAACATCTTAAATCCAAGATGAGCATTATTAACATCTTTGATAGCTCATCTTGAGCGGGACTATTAAGGTGTAAACCGGGATTTTGGTTAGGCTGAATTAGTTTCCTTTCGCTGGTTCAGTAGTCCGATTTAGTACATATGTAATGTATATAAATAGCATAGATTTGTAAACGGTAAGGTTAACAGATGAATAAACGTTTGTTTAACAAACTTCATCTTCTCCATTTTCTCTCTCTCTCCTTCGATCTCCTTCTTCACAAACACGTAATATACTGGGGAAGGTAACGGTTCTGCGACCACAACGGTTGGATCGAAATCATCAGACAAGATGTCGAACTTTTCAACCATTGCAAAGACTGTTTGATCAGATTTCAGGGCTCCGACCATGGTGATTTAAGAAGGGGATAAACTCAAGGAAGTGCAGATCTGAGAGAGAGAAGGAAGTGACTAGTGGAGAAGCGGTGGGACGGAGACGAGAGAGGCGCGGCTTCATTCATTTATAAGTTGCAAAGAAGAAGAAAAAGAGAAAACATAGATTTTTCTGTCGGCAAAAAAAAAACTTGATTATTTGCTTTTTGTTGCCCTTTCGTTCACTTTGTGCTATTATATATGGGGAAACACCGATTTTTTTATAACCAAACAAAAACATTTGAATTGAATGTTACAATTATAATCATTCGTATAAAAGATCTTACTAAGAAAACTCCTTTTTAAAAAATTATAAAAAATATTTTGATAGGAAATAAATTTAAATCATGCAATAATAAACATTTTATTTAAATTTGTTTTTACTAAAACTAAATTATTTTTACATAGATGAATGAATCTAGATTGAGTCATGATAGTCTTTGGTTTACGGTTTGATAACATATGTTACAGTTTTGTTATTATTTCAAGGGATAAGTTTTGAAATATTATTTTTTTTAGTTTCACATGTGTTTTAGTGACTATCTAATAATTTGATTTAAATACTTTCTAAATATCTTTTAAATTTGATTATAAAGTCTGGGAAGCTCACAGAAAGACTTCTCGACAAATCTTCTCATATATCATGCCTAAATTTTAGTATAATATAGTGTTTTCGCTTAAATTTTATAAGAACTTAGGTTTCCATCTAAATCGAAATATTCCATAAGTCTTAAGGATAATTCTTCTTATGTATTATGTCTTAAAAGTAATATTAATAAATTTTTATAAAAAATATTCTGAAAAAGGAAAAAAATGAAAATCATGTACTAATAAACATTTTTAAATGATGGAAATTTAGGTTCACTAAAACTGAATTATTTGTTTAACATATATGAGTGAATGTAGATTGAGTTTTGATAGATCTAACATATTCTACTGTATTGTTATAATTTTAGGGTTAGATTTTGAAATCTTAAGCTTAAAGATTGTCATATATGTTTTTAGTTTTGTGTATATTAAACATTTTTAAAGTTGATTTTAAGTTTAATGAAGTGTTTGTTCCTATTTAGTTAGTTTTTTTTTTATTTTAGGCCCTAGAAGACTTCTTGTCTCCATATAAAAAGAAAATTTGCACATTTTTTTTCTTTTTCTCAAATGGTTGTAACAAAAGTTAATATTTCTCTCTAGAACTCTTCAACCTCTCTCTAATCTCTTTAAGCATCAAAACAACAAACTTTATATCCATTTCTTATTTTTCTTATGTCTTCTCACTAATTTATTTTCTTTTTACAGGTTTTTATTACATAGTTCTCATCTTTCATATCTTCAAAAGTATATCTATAAATTTTGAATATGTATTTTTGTGGGTTTTATATGTTTGATTCTAAAAAGCTATATATTCAACCTATGTTTATTATTTAAGCATAAAATTTTATCTTTGATTTTTTCTCTATTTTGAAGTTGCAGGTTTTTTCATATCTGAGGCAGACTTTGAAAGACTTCTCAGAAGACTCTCGGAAGACTTCTTGAAAAACTTTTAGGAAGACTTCTTGGGAAGTTCTAATGCATTTTATGCTAGAAGTTTTCACACGAGGTCTTCTGAAGTCTTCTTCCTAAGTGGTACCAATTTTGGATATATATTTTATGTGTGTTACATATTAGATTTTAAAAAGTTGTGAATCCAACCTAATGTGATTGTTTTTTTTAATTTAACCATAAAAATGTTTTTGATGTCATTTAAATGCTCTTGAATATACATATTTTCAGATCTAAGTCAGACTTTGGAAGACTTCTCAGGAGATTCTTGGAAGATTCTCGAAAGATTCTCGGAAGACTTCTCGGCAGACTTCTTGGGAAGTCCTCTAATGCATTTATGCTACAAGACCTCCCACAAAGTCTTCTGAAATCTTCTCTACGAAGTGGTACAAATTTTGGATATGTATTTTGTGTGTGTTTATATATTAGATTCTAAAAAGTTATACATTCAACCTAATATGACTGTTTTGTTTATTATTTAAGGATAAATAAATTATTTTGAAGTTTTCTTTGTTTTGAAGTCATTTGAATGATTTTGAATATGCAGATCTTTTAGATCTGAGTCAGACTTTGGAAAATTTCTGAGATGACTCTTGAAAGACTCTCGAACGACTCTCGTAAGACTTCTCGAAAGACTTCTTGGAAAATCTTCTAATACATTTTATGCTAGAAAACTTCCCATGAATTCTTCAGAAAGTCTTTCGAAGTCTTCTTCCCAAAGTGGTACAAGTTTTGGATATGTATTTTTGTGTGTTTATATATTAGATTTTTAGAAGTTATAAATTCAACCTAATGTGACTGTTTTATTTATTATTTAAATATTAAAAAAATATTTTTGAAGTTTTTTTCTGTTTTGAAGCCATTGAATGCGTTTGAATATGCATATTTTCATATCTGAGTCAGAATTTGGAAAAATTCTAAGAAAACTCTTGGAAGACTATCTTAGAAGACTCTTGGAAGATTCTTGGAACACTCTAGGAAGACTCAGAAAAATTCTTGGGAAGTAGATTTCCTACGAAGTCTTCAGGAAGTCTTCTGCCCAAAGTGGTACGAAGGGATAGTGTTAAGTGGAGTCCAAACTTATCTATGTTGAGGAATGATATCTAGCTCAATATGTAATAGTGTTGTTTATGGTTTATTTTATAATTTGTATGTGTACTATATTAGTTGTGAACTCCTTTGTAAACTTGAAGAGAGGTTAATCAAAATAATTTGGTAAATATGTGTTGTTAAAATTACTTGATATTATTGAAGTTATTGATACAACATATCAATTTTTTAACCATTCTACCCACTCATGAGAAGACACAACAACACAACAACACAAAAACTTAGTTAAATTTACTAAACTAAGAAAGAAGATTTCTCAAGAAAAAATAGTCAATTTACAAAAGATCCAAATTAAATTTTAAGTGAAACTTGAAATTTTAAATCTCATGGAAGTTAAAAATGATATCTTATTATCTAAAAGAGACATTAAATCACATGATTTTATATTCTTGAAGTTGTTTAACACTTGAAAGTTAAAAATCATACATTAATGTTACTTAAGATGTATTCTCGGATTAGCTAGAAACATTAAACATGAATATTTAAAATTTCATAATTATCACCATATAAGTTATGAATTTTATCTAGGAGCCCCAGTATTAACTAAAATACATGAATTAATAAAAAAATATTAAAAATGAGTTTAATTGTAGAGAAAATGGAAATTTATTAAGCATTGACGTTTCTTCACGAAGAAGACTTATTAGGAAGTCTTCCATTTATGTCACTTTTGCAATTGCAAATTTATAAATTAAGACTTCTAGAGAAGTCTACTCTACATAAGACATCTTGAGAAGTATTATTTAATAAATATTGGCTTACTTTTGAATTTCAAAAATCCTCAAAAATATTAGAGAAGTCTTCTAAATTAATCCTTCTTTGCTAAACAAGTTAATTTTGCAATTGACCAAAGTTTTGCAGATATTTAACTTTTTCTAAAAAGACCAAAGTTTTGCAGATATTTGACATAAAGTCTTCTCACTGTCGAAAGATATATGCGTAGATTACTTTTACAATTGACTTTATTTGATTTTTTCATAGAAGATTTCTCTAGCAGTCTTCTGTCAGAAGTCTTCTCTCATAAACAAAGATTTAACCAAAAACCCGAAATAAAATTCGATATTATTTTTTTACTATTAATTATCAATTGCAAAACTAACCTATGCAGACTTCTTTCCATAGTGAAAAGACTTCATCTAATAGTAAAGAACACTTACCAAAAAGTCTTCTCTAAGAAGACTTCTCGGGACATCTTCTATAAAAAGTCAAATTTCGGTCAATTGCAAAACTAACTTGTTTATCCGAGAAGTGATATATGGTGTTTTTGACATCATTGTAAATATGTTTTCAAATGGTTTTCAGTCTTCCATCGGGTCTTTCCAGTCTTTCTTGAGTCATTTCAGGTCTGGAGTAGGTTGTAGAGCTAAAGAAGGGTGCATGTAGAAAAGTGTCAAAATTGGAGTTTTTCCCACGGAGCAGCCAGACAGAGAAGCCTAACGGATGATCACACAAGGAGAAGACGGGTGGTTTCTCGCGACTTTTGTGGAAACCTCCTAGATTATTTCGGGATTTTGCCCTAACTACCCTATCTTTTCTCCAACTTAATGGCGCCTCCATATATAAAACACCATTTATCCTTTATTTCTTTTTTACCTTATTTTCTGCAAAAAACCATATACTTGATTTGCGATTTGCACTTGTAAGGAAGACGGCTCCATATCTCTCGCCTAGAGAAGATTATCCTGAACCCTCTTTATATTTATGTTATGCAGTAGTATTCAAAATCAATGTCTTTGATCTCTTGTGATATGGCTGAGTAGTCAGTTAGCTTGTCTAGGGTTCTACGGTGTTAATTTCGTGAGCTATAAACATAGATAAGTGAATCATTTGATTTTCTTTATTTATATCCATTCTTACTACTTGCATTAATCTGATCACTTAATGTATGAATCTAGTATTCATCTATTCATTAACTGTGTAATAGATAACTTGGCATGATATGAATGGGCCTTGCATCCCTAATTAGCGAAAGTAGATATTAGGGTGTTTGGTGAACTTGTGGGACTTGATCTCTATTGCTTGTTGTCACATTTTGATCAAAGCGAGAGTTTAGGCATCAAGATCGACTTGCAAAGGGGAGAATTCCACGACAGTGGACTGTTCTACCTTGAGTGATCTAAGTTTTAGAATTGCGCTCAACTGTGCTTGAATAATTGTTTAACTCACAAGTATCGACACCCAATGAAGTAATCCAAGACTGGCTTCTTTTTAATCTGAATTCATCATCTAACCCCAGCATTGTTTTAGCTAAATATCAATCCAATAGGATAAAAAGTAAACTGGTCCTCTAAAATTGAATCTTAAAATATTACAACAACAATGTGAACTTGACAGTAGACAAAGATTTATTTTTAGTGTACTAAGAAGACTTCTCATTGCAAAACTAATCTATGCATTAAAAGTATAAGTCAACGATTTATAGGTCTTTATAAAGAAGCTTTTAAACAAGAGTTTATTGCATGTCTATAAAAATATATAAATGTGTTCAAGTAATTTTAGGATTTGCTTCCTTCTGTTATCCAAAATTAAATAAGGTTGATTTGGACTTGTCATTTAAATAGTTATGTTATCCAAAATTAATATTAAGATTTTCGGATAGTGAACACTGTATTTTACTGTTTCAAAAAAAAAAAAACACTGCATTTTACAGAATTATAATCCCTTATAAATCTGGAGGATATTGTTAAAAGTACAACTCAACAATTTATAAAGTTTTATAAAGAAGGTTTTAAACAAGAGTTGATCGTATATGTCTATAAAAAACTTATAAATATGTGAATTTGAGAAGTTTTGTCTTTTATTATCATACTAGGGTCAGTCTGCGCTCCGCGCGGGATCTTATTATCGTGCATGCATGAATCCAAAAGAAAAACCCCTTGGTAGTTCTTACTCAGTTAGTTGTTTGTTAATCTTTTTTTTTTGTTTTTGTGAACATTATTTATCAAACATAAGTGTTTATATTGTAAATCAATTGTGGAGTTGCTTATCGTGGTAAAAATCGTGTTTTCTTATTTTCCCATCGGTAGCAAACGACATATGGATGTGATAGTTTTGGAAAAGAAAGAGTATGGGTATGATTGGTAAGAACTGTGATTTTATTTTTTGGCTGTAGAAATATTGCGGTCAACTTTTTTGCTTTTGCTTTAGATTTTATTCTCTAGATTTGGGCTGTAGGTATTTGTCTCTGCAGAGAAATTGTAAAGACATAAATTGCTGTGGATTTTTAAAAAGGGCTGTGAGCTTTAAAAAAAGGGAAATTGCGAAAAGAGAACAAAAAACTAGGTTGTTGTCCTTTTGGTATAAAAACATTTTTGTCTATTTTTCCTCCTTTTTATCCTTTGTATTTCTGAAAACTAATAAAATAAATAATTTTGTGAATCAAAAAAATTATTAAAAACTTAAACAATTAATAAAACACTCATATATACAAGCTGGTAATTTTTTTTTGTTTCAGAAACTTGATAAATAAATTTTTTAAAATACGTTCTACTAAAAGTAGAATGCGTCTTCTACGAAAAATGGTATAGTAGAAAACAATTTCTAAAATAAATACGTTCATTTACTAAATTTCTAAATAAGAAGAATGTGCATTCTACTAATCGTAAAGGTATCCACTTTCCTTCCGGCTGCATCTTTTACTTTTATAAAGTATTCTAAATTTCGGGTAATTTGTTTTCTACAATGTAGTCTTATGTCTACTCAAAGTAGAAAGTGTATTCAGGTTTTTTATCATTCTTCTAAACTTTTAGAAGACGTCTTCTACGGATAAGATAGTAGGCAAAAATTAATGAAATTTCAGTTAAGAAAATATTCTAAAAATTTCATAAAAATATATTAAATTCCTAAAACGTGTTATGGTCGATTTTACTTGGGAAAAAATAATTTTTCATTTTCTTCTTCATAAATCTATGATATCTCCATAGTTTATCTTGTGATTTTCACAAACTCTTGTTCTATTTTTCTTAAGTTTAATAAAACTAAAAAATTTACAAACGTTTTAAGCTTCTTATAAAAAAAGACTTTGTAAACTTTTTTATAAAGTTTATTTAAATTTTTTTACTAAAAACTTTTTGTGAAGTTTTTTTTTAATAAAGTTTACAAGGTTTACTTTTATTAAACTTTTATTAAAAAATTTTTAAAAATTATTTTTATTAAAAGGTTTGATAAAATTTAAAAGTTTACAAACATTTTAAATTTTCTATAAAACTAAAACTTTGTCAAATATTTTGTATAAAGTTTGTTTAAAGTTTTTATTAAAACTTTTTGTAAAGTTTTATTTTTATTTTTATAAATTTTATTTTATTAAAGTTTTATCAAAAACTTTTTAAACTTTTTATAAAAATAAAAATTTGTAAAAAGTTTTTTATAAATTTTATTTAATTTTTCTTAAAATTATTTTGTAAATTATTTTTATTTTATACATTTTACGAATTTTATTTTTATTAAAATTTTTTAAACGTTTTATTTTTTTCCCTTTTTAAAACATTTTAGTTAATTTTTGTAAAAAACTATTAGTTTGATATGTTTAATTAGTTAATCAAAGGTTATTTTTGGGATTATGAAAAAAATTATACTAAAAAGACAACTAAATGATGGTTTTATACTATAGTGACAAAAATGTTTAATTTTGTTCTGTTTTGACAATATTCCCATACAAAAAATACAAATCAAAATTGGTGTAAATTTAGTGTTGTAGAAATAAATGTACCATAAAGAGCACATAGCACCCACAGCTACGACCAATCACTACAAATCAACCATGTTTTTTCTTTTTTCTTTTGTTGTAAAAGGCTTCGGAAAGGTTCTGTTATGGCAATGTTTTTTCTTTGTCTTTGTAGTTAAGCTATATAGGTAATGGACTCGTGGTTGTTTTCTAATTTGTTTAATTTTTTTTTCTTTTTCTTCATGTTTCAATAAAATTTGCTATTTAAATACTTAATTTTGATTTAATATGTCAGATTTTAAAATTGTTTTTTTCTCAAAATATAGAATATATATAGCATTTTGGAAGAATGCAATTTAACATACAAATCATTTAAGATGGCATTAAGAGTTCTGGTTAAATGTAAAACACAGAATATTATATTTATTTTATTAAACGTTTGATGTTGTTTATTTTTCTAGTGTGATTTCATTTTTAGTTGTTGTCTATTAGAATTTGTGATCTTGAATTATTTTAGATGTTACTGTACTTTATGTTGTGTCGTTTTCTTAATAGAAACACATCCACATCTCATCCTAGTATACATCTAATTAAAATCAACATTATTTTATACTTTTATTAGTTTTGTTATAGATTATAATTTTCTATTAACATGAAAATATATTCATTATTATAATTTTTATACACTTTCTTAAATGTTTTCTAAAAATTTAATATACCTATATATAAATATATAACAATCATATCAATTTTTCGGTTAGGCTTAACACTCAAAACATTGATTTTTTCTCTTTTGTACATACTTAGTTTTTCTTTGACATTTTTCCAAACAGTATATATATAATTCCCTGTTATAGAAAAATATTTTTAAGTTTGGTAAATACAATGAAAACATAATTCTAATTATTACTACTCAGAAAATATATCACTGAATTTTATTTACTATTAAATTCTTAGAATTAAATTTTATTCATTAATTTTTCTCAATATTTTTTTAAGATTGACTATCTTATATATAATTTGTTTATTTTATATTTAGAGAAACTTACTATATTTTTATTAATTACTTTTTATTGTCTAGAATTTATCCTTTATTTAAAATATAATTCTAGTATATGTATATAAACATGTTAAAAAACAATTGTTACTATAACTTTAGATTTTTTTTGAAACACTTTTTTTTTTTGAAACACAAACTATAACTTTAGATTAATCAATGTTTAGTCGGAAAATTGTGCTTTTAGATAGAAAAATTAAACTGGAAAAGAAAATTTGCTAAGTTTTCTGTTGATTAATTCGTAAAACTAATAATGATTAGTTATCCTATCGTAAAAGAAGAGATACCCTTACAATAAGTTGTTGCTTACCATCTTTGTTTGGTTTGTTTATTTTCAGTTCACGTGCTTTATTTGTTTGTATATTTTCAAGAGTAACCACTTAGCAAGTCCACGATCGATTCGATATGTACCAAAACCAATTCAGATAGGTAAAAGACCCATGGGGTAAGACTGAGGTTTGTCATAAAATCAAATGAAAAAATAAACAACATACAACAGTACTGGCACCAAAGACAAAGCAGCTCAGGCCCATTCTTTACAACAATCATGTAGCACAACAATATTGTAGCATTCATATACATAGTAAGCATAACATTGCACCATCCCGCAACAATGCAGGAGAGTAAATCAACTCTAACTAACCTATCCAATATGGTTAAGCTAAATGAATGAAAGATGATTCGTACACCAATAGGGAGTACAACATGATAAATCGAAAAAAAAAAGTAACTCTCTTAGCTATTGCATCAGGCAGCTGATCAGTAGAGTAATAAAAGTCTTGATTCTAGTGTTGATTCTCGAACCATTTACTATACGAAACCCAGCGCAACAATTTTTTTCATTTTTTACTCTGATTTACTTTTTTTTCTTTTCCACCATATTACTCCATTTTATTCTCTCTCTCTCTCTCTCTCTCTCTCTCTCTCTCTCTCTCTCTCTCTCTCTCTCTCTCTCTCTCTCTCTCTCTCTCTCTCTCTCTCTCTCTCTCTCTCTCTCTCTCTCTCTCTCTCTCTCTATTAAGTTACCAATCACACCCAATATTAAATAGTAAATAAGATAAACAGTTTAAGGGTTTTTGTGTATTGTGGGGTTTAGGGTAATGTATATAGAGAAACAACCCCTAAACTATTTTGGGTTTAGGTATTGAATTTTGGAGTTTAGATTCAACTTTTAGGGATTAGAATTAACAAACTAATATTATTTCCACCTAATATCTTGTATATAATGTATTGATTTAAGTTTGATAGAAAACATATATATGAAATAGGGACATTCTCAATTTGTAAGGATAGTGGGCTTTAGAGTAGCATAATCAATGTGGGCCTATAATATCAAATGCTTACCTATCCAAAATTGAGCTCTGAGATTGATTAATTTACGATACTACCCTTATCAAAGTAGTCGATGTCTTTGGAAATTAGATAGGATCATAAACACACAGTTGGCAAAAAAAAGATTAAATTTGAGAAACTGAAACAACAAATCCCAGATGTTAAACTATAATAATAAAGTAATACCAGATCTTCAAATGTAGAGAACAAAAAAGCTTCATAGTTTCTGGGTGTTAAAAACTGGAATCCAGCATCAAGGATGTTTATATATATATATAACTTAATGATTGAAATTTCGAGGGATAGGATTCAGAACATGTGTGATATGCCTCTACGAATATACATATCGAGAAGGAAGCAGCAGAAAGTGAAGGAAGGAGCTATCGAGAGTGATGAGCTGGCAAGTGAAGAGATTTCTCATTAATAAATCAGTATTATTGTACATGAGTCTTAGAGTATAAAAGACTCGTTAGTCAGTTACAGAGAATCATTCTGTTAGTGAATCATTGTGGCTTGTTTCTCAATTTGTGAGCCTCCAGAATTGACTTAGTTCTCTGGATTGTAGAGACTAAGAGAGGTAGGTTAGGCGGTTATTAATCAAAATACTCTTCAGTTCTTATCAAATTGGTGCGGTTGAGCATTCTGGATCGAAAAATCGTAACAGAAGATGACGAGAGCGACGACGTTGGAAGCATTATCACAGACGGTGGCATCAAACTACGCCGAGCAACAGGAGTCAACAGTGCAGTTACGAGCATCGATGACGAGTTTGGAGGAGAAATTTACGGAGATATATATCATCTTGACGAATAATACGACGGCGACTACGATCGGCGATCTGAATCAAGTTCCGACGGCGAGCAATAATCAGGTACCTAATACGACTTTGGAACCTGGCCGTAGTCCTAGGATCGAGGAGGTTAGGGTGCAGAACACGTTGGGGGATCATCGGGATATGATCAAACGTGTTGAGCTTCCGATCTTTGATGGCGATGATGCGTACGGTTGGATCGCACTAGCCGAACGATTTTTCCGAATCGGAGGTTACGACGAAACGGCGAAGATTGAATTGGGTTTGATAAGTCTCAGTGGTGATGTGTTGAGCTGGTTCAACAGTGAAATTATTAGGAGACCTTTTGAGTGTTGGTTTGATTTCAAGACCAGATTGATCGCAAGATTTAGCAGAGTAAAGTTATGAGATCCGAGTCAACCGTTCTTTGCGGTTCAACAGACGGGATCAGTAGCTGAATACATTCACAAGTTCGAAGATCTTTCAACTCAAGTGACATGAATCTCAGATACTCAGAGAGAAGGAATCTTTATGAACGGTTTAACAGAAGAGATGCGTGAGGTAGTGAATATGTGTAAACCGACTGATCTTCCTGATATGATCGCTACAGCTTATCAAATGGAAGATAGCTCTTTGTATAGCTTGGTTCAAAAAGAAGTTCAGCTGAGGAGGTCTAAAGGAGCGGGAAGTGTTAATGAAGCTAAGAAGTCTTACTCAAGCTTTACTCCTACTGCAGGATGGAGACAGAAACAGACAGTTCAAACGGGAGATACCTCCCAAACGAAACAAGTACCAACTGTGAAACAACCGTTGAAACTCACAGAAGCTCAGATAGTAGAGAAGAGGCGACTGGGGCTTTGTTTTAAGTGTGATGCGAAATGGAGTAGACAACATTTGGTCAATGGAGTTTGCCCAAATGCTTCGCTAAGGGTACTAACAGTAGTGAATGGAATGACAGTGGAGCTGATTGAGCAGGAGGAATCAGAGATGGAAGATGATATTATTGTGTAGGAGCCTGAAATGAGATCAATATCGTTGAACTCTTTCTATGGGAGGGATTCACCAACTACAACAAAACTCAAAGGAAATATTAAGAAACATACGATGGTGGTAATGTTGGATAGTGGTGCCACTCACAACTTCATATCTCCAGCTATGGCATCGCATTTGAAGTTGGAAACTGATAGAATGAATGGGCTAGATGTGTTATTGGGAACAGGAGTTTCAGTTCAAGGAGTCGGAGTGTGTAGAAAAGTTCAGATAACTCTGCAAGGTTGGTCTTTTACCACAGACTTTATCGTGTTGGAGTTAGGAAACATCGATGTGATTCTTGGAATGTATTGGTTGCGAACCCTTGGTAAGTGCGAGATTGATTGGGAGAAGCATGAATACACATTCATGTATCAAGGGAAGCAAGTAACTTTGACTGGAGATCCATCGCTACACTCTCCTATGAAATCACTGAAAACAATACAACCAAGTTCTGAGGTTCCTGTGCAACTGAATGAGCTTTTGAATCAATTTGTGCATGTGTCGAAAGAACCAACAGAGCTGCCTCTGGTAAGGGGAAAAGAACATGGGATTACCTTACAACCAGGACTTGGACCTATTAGTGTCAAACCATACCGTTTACAGCGTCAGACATGGCACATAATTTTGTGCAGGAGATAGTTCGCCTTCACGGGTTTCCTAAGTCAATCATATCGGATAGAGACAAGATCTTTCTCAGCAATTTTTGGAAGGACTGTTTCAAGGCATCGGGAACACGTTTGCGCTTTAGCACAGCATTTCACCCTCAATCAGATGGGCAAACAGAAGTTTTGAATCGATGTTTGGAAACCTATCTAAGGAGTTTTGCATCATCTCATCCTAAAACGTGTGGAAAGTTTCTGATGTGGGCTGAATTGTGGTATAACACATCCTATCACATGGCGACTCAATGCACACCGTTTAAGATGGTGTATGGACGTGATCCTCCACCATTGTTGCGCTTTGAAGAGGGATCTACAAAGAATTTTGAGTTGGAGACAATGATGAGAGAAAGGGATGCTCTGTTGTGTGATATGAAGCAGCATCTGTTATGTGCTCAGGAAGTGATGAAGAATAACACCAACAAGCACCGTCGCGATTTGGTGTTGTCTGTTGGAATGAGAGTTTATCTGAAACTCCGACCTTATCGCCAGCAATCAGTTAGTCGAAGATTATATCAAAAGCTAGCGACTCGCTACTGTGGGCCATTTGAAGTGTTGGAGAGAGTTGGGAAGGTAGCGTATAGGTTGAAGTTGCCAGAAGGTTCGAAGGTGCATCCGGTTTTTCACATATCACAGTTGAAACCGGTAATTGGACAAGGCTGTACGGTTACTCCCCTACCGCCAGTGCTAGCTAGAGAAGATGAACTTGTGATCAACCAGAAGACTTGCTACACACGCGTTATGATGAAGAGGGACACTTGGAGGTTTTGGTTTCATGGAAGAATATGCCTTCTCATGAGAATACTTGGATGCGACTGTCTGAGTTCAAGTCTCAGTTTCCAAGTTATTCGCTTGAGGACAAGCTAGTTCTCCACCCGGGGGTATTGATATGCCTCTACGAGTATACATATCGAGAAGGAAGCAACAGAAAGTGAAGGAAAGAGCTATTAGGAGTGATGAGCTGGCAAGTGAAGAGCTTTCTCATTAATAAATCAGTATTATTGTACACGAGTCTAAGAGTATAAAAGACTTGTTAGTCAGTTACAAAGAATCATTCTGTTAGTGAATCATTGTGGCTTGTTTCTCAAGTTGTGAGACTCAAGAATTAGCTTAGTTCTCTGAATTGTAGAGACTAAGAGAGGGAGGTTGGGCGGTTATTAATCAAAATACTCTTCAGTTCTTATCAATATGCCTTAAAATCAGAACCTCAGCATCCTTGATTGCCAAGACTGAGTCAAGCTCACTCTGCGTTTTAATCTTTCCCTTCGCTAAACTAGTCCCTCACACTTGGCCGCAACAGAACCAGCAGCTTGTAGCGTCTCCTGAACAGATAATAGCTTGACTGAAAAAAAAAAAGACTTAAGGCTTCAGACAAAAAACATTTGATACAAATGTCTACTTTCTAGATCATGAGTTAACCAACTAAACTTAAAAAGAGCGACATAATTTCAGACCAGAAACACCTAGCTTAATTCTAACCTTATGGTGTCATAAATTGGATGCAGGATCTCAGTCATGGTGATGATAGTATGAATAAGGATGACAACCTTCAGCAATACCAGAAAGAAAGTTCTTAAGGAACCATAATAGTTTTTTTTATCTCTGACTAATCCAGTTTTTTTCTTAATCTACTTAAAGATTTAGATTTGCATTCCTGAATTACCATTTTCTCGATTGTAAAAGCAGCCAAAGGAAAGTTGGAGAGACTGATAACTGAATTACCATGGATTTCACATGTTTTCTATCATGGTATATTAGTATTTTATTATATAACTAATGTGTTTTCTAGCATGTTAGGTATGTTTTCAGGTTCATGAGCGTTTCGTGATAAAGTGATGTTTTTGGAGCATTTTGGAGTACAAGAGATAATACACCCGAGTTGATCATTCAAGACCAAGTCGGAAGTCAACATTGTGATAAGAATCGATTGATACTCATCCTGAGTTGTCGATCGATGTAGCTGAGAAGATCCGCATACTAGAAGATTATAATCGATCGATACACATCTTGTGTTGTCGATCGATATCGAGGACGAAATGGTTTAGCCGGCTACTGATAGTGCTCAAATTACCCAGTAGAGCTTACTCTCTCAAATAAGAGGTACAGCTGTAGTACTTAGGAATCGAATCACGAGGAGCTAGGTAACCAATTAAATAAAATCTACTAATCATTCCTAGGCAAGGTTGGTTTATATGATAGAAATAAAAATAACAAATCCTAAAATGAGCAAGGTAGTTGCTCCAACTAACAATATAAAGGGTTATTTAAATGGGATAAAGAGTGCTAGACATAGGGTTTCTATTCAGGGATGGAGATTATAATCTCTATAAATACTTTAATAAGTTGCTTGCATGATACTATAGATCTCAGCCGCTTAACATATGTGAATGAATCACTGGTTAAAATATCTAGATCTCTGGCCACACTTTTCGCATGATGACACAGAAAAAGAGTCGGTCGATATCCTTTTGAGATATCGAGTGATACACCTTTTGCGGCGCCGATCGATTTACCAGTAGGGTATCGATCGACGGCTTCTAGATCTGCCTAGGCGCGAACCGAATATGACCGCGAGGTCTCAAGGAGGAACTGTCGTTCTTCTCAACGGGAAACAAGCATCGCTCAAATGGATAATTCAAGATAATCTAAGATCCTAGTGATCTATGTTCTAGTTAGCTACTCTAAAACAAGCATAGGGTACAATCCATTTGATATCACAACTTAGCAATTATAGCTTGGGGCTAATCCCGCAAACCTAGTTAAACCCTAGATCTAACAAGTAGACTACTCAGACATAGCTAAGCAATTCATAACAATAGATAGATGAAAGAATTGCATAGATAGAATAAAGTAGAAATACAAAAGGAGATGAGAAATCTCTCCAATCTCTCTCAAACAAATAAAACTCTAGTCTCTCTCTCACACTCTCTGCTTTGGTTGTGAAAAGCTTCAAGCTTCAAAGGGTTTCAAAACTTGCCGTCAAAAAGACTTTGCAGGGGTATTTAAGCATTTCCATTAGGTTAAAAACTCGTCAGGGGCAATCTCCTAATTTGGTGAAGTCTTGGTGAAGTAGTCGGCTAAACCATTTCGTCCTCGATATCGATCGACAACACTGAATGTGTATCGATCGATTATAATCTTCTAGTACACGGATCTTCTCAGCTACATCGATCGACGACTCAGGATGAGTATCGATCGATTGTAATCGCAATGTTGACTTCCGACTTAGTCTTGAATGGTCAACTCGGGTGTATCATCTCTTGTACTCCAAAATGCTCCAAAAACATCACTTTCTCACAAAATGCTCCTGAACCTGAAAACATATCTAACAGGCTAGAAAACAGATTAAATATATATAAAATACTAGTATACCATGGTTAAAAACGGGTAAAATCCATGGTATATCAACTCCCCCAGACTTACTCCTTTGCTTGTCCTCAAGCAAAAACAGTAGTCTTTGGAAAAGGTTTGGAAATAGCAGGAACTCAAGGATTCAATATATTGAAGTCATCACTCTAGGGTTTGCAATTCATGTCTAAAATCCTAATCATAGAAGTTCATCATGCCTTATCCTAGCTTAGCAACTAAACTCATCTAGTCAACAACTTAGCAATTCTCATCTGACATTCCCCTCTACTAACCTCATTTCTTAACATAAAATAAAGTGCAGGCTCTACCTTGGGAGTATCGATCAAAGAACACATGGATTCAACTCAAACAAGTATCTGAACACACAGGTAGTCTTCTCTGATCCCTTTCTCCCCTCTTCTCTCTTCACTGAATCTCTTATTAGTTTCAATTTCAACAGGTTTCGATGCCACATAGGTCATCTAGTCCATCTCATTGACATTTGCATTGTAACTCATACATTTTTGACAAAGTGTAGCGAATAATGGGGTCGCAGGTAATTTACCTATCCCTCGTTTCCACAATGTGTGATCGTCCTTGAGATTTAGAATACTGGGGTCGCAGGAGACACTCCTACCCCTCTGCTTCTCAAGAAATCATATCAATCTTTTCTTTATAAACTTAGATCTTGAGATGCCGAAGAGAGCGAAGGAAGGGAACCAGAAACACACAGACTTTTTACCTTCCAGACTTGTAAGAGGATTCCGATCCAGTGATATCCAAGCCCCAAGACAAGCAAATAAGTCAGTATTAGTGTTGGAGGTCAGCTTTGGTTCCTTCAAACAATCTTAGCTAGTGAATATAGATAGCAAGTTGATCCACTTTAGCATCTTTAGTAATATCTGCAATTAGTAATCTAGAATGGTGCTAAAGAGTGGTCAGACAATCAAATAATAATCCATATCAATGTTCCTATTTAATACTTATGCGAAAAATAATTTTGAAAAGTATATTTAATAAAAACCAAAATAAAAACACATATTAGTAAACTCCCCCCCAGACTTAAATTACACTGTCCCAGTGTAACATCCGGTGGTGAGGTAAATAAATAAAACATAATAAATATAACAAGTTAGAATGAATAAACCTGATCGACAAGATGTCGATCGATTCGTAGTGGTCTACGTCGATCGTTAGTAATGGTCGTGTGGTGTCGAGCGATATGAATGGTGAATGTCGGTCGATGGAATTATCATTCTACTTGGATCTAAATAAAAACTGCAAAATAAAATCGAAAAAAATAAAAGCAAAAAGAAAAATAAAATATAAATAAAGAAAAAAGAAAACCTAATAGTGGGTTGCCTCCCACTCAGCGCTTGGTTAAAGTCATTTAGCTTGACTGTGGTAGGTGAGTGACTCATGGGGTGCAGTGAGGGTTTTTGTTCGCTGGTGGGCAAACACTTTCCTCATCTTTGGACTCAGCGGCAATGAAGCTTCTTGTGGCATCACCTGATCTTGTCCATCTAGGAGATATCTTTGCTAAATCGGCTTTGATTACTTGCAACCTTCGGACCAAATCTTCTGTGTCTAACTGATGCTGGTGGAAATCAAATCTTGAGATGCGCACTTAGTTCGGCATGTTTGTCTTTTCGCGTGTTGATCCTGAGTTTGTTGATCCTTGTCGGCCACGGCGGTGTATCGATCGATGCCACAATTGGTATATCGGTCGCTTCGCTGGGATCACTGTCGATCGACTCCGTGCAGATTTGTCGATCGATTCTGAACGTTGGCCTTGGTACTCAAGATTGCTCTGCATAGTGCGTATCTCATTCTTCAGAGACCAGTAGCTCTGCAAAGATTGGTCACTCTTTGCATTGAGAGTCTCCTCAATGTGATCACTTCTTTCTGTGAGTCTCTCCTCCATAGAATTCATGGTTCGTAAAGCTGATCTTTGATATCATCAACTTCTGCTGCAGTGCATATTCTCTTCGCTGGTGGTGGTTCGTGTCGATCGACGTTGGTCGAGGCCTGTCGATCGATGCTTCGTAGCTGTCACGGATCAATATAAGCTTGAACAATGCTCATGTCTCTTTCTAACTTGTCCAGCTGCCGTGACATTGTGTGTTGGCATCGCAGGATAGGGAACTGAAAGTTCATGTTTTCTTACATACGCTTTCATCCTATCTTCCAGTTCTGCGAACTTTTGTCGATCGATGATGAAGTATATGTGTCGATCGATGAAAAAGTAGCAAGCTTAGCTTTGTCATTCTGGCGAATTGTGTCCAACTCTTTCTGTAGAAGATCGATCCTCTTGCTTAACCATTCGACATTGTTGTTGAGAGGGCTGTAGACGTCTCCAATCCGTGTATTGATGTAAGCAACCTCCCATTCATCTTTCTTAGGTGATGAACATTCGGTCGGTCCATGGATGTAGTCTTGCCGATGTCGATCGATGGTACAGGTACTCTGTCGGTCGATACTGGTGGCGTAGCCTCTTTCTCAAGCGTGGTAATATGTTTCCAAGCTCCACTCTTATCTCAGCCATATCATTCTGGAAGTCTTTGTAACTGACATCCAAAGGCTGGAAAGTGTCTTCCACCAATGTGCGCATGTTTGCCTCAAGGTGCGCCTGAGCTCTCCATACATCAGTCACCATATCATCCACCTCCTCTCTACTGTAGGGCACTGTGGTGGTGTGTATGCATGGGAAGGGCGTGTGTGTATTGGAAGTTGTAAGCAACCTTTGTGAAAAAGGGATGCTCTATCCAAAAGTCTCTTTACTTGCTCCTTGGTAACATGGATGATCTCACCATCAACTCCTCTAGCATAGCCAAACTCATCTCTGTAGACACCATATTCATCCTTAGCCTTCCCACTTGAATCTCCTGGATCCATCGGTAGTGAAGGCACGTCGTCCAAACTCCAGTCGTCTGTCGGGCGATCGGACTCTGGTCTGTCGATCGATCCTGGATATCCGCCGTCGATCGACGGTGTTGAAACGATGTCGATCGATTGTGAATGTCGAGGTGGACCGAAGTGTTGAGGAACTGGATCCTCCCTTGTGTTGGTGTTGTGGTTGTCCTGGACGTGTTGTAGGATGTTTGGATGGCTACGTTGCTGTGTGAACAGGTTTTCTGGTCCATTGGCAACTTGGAGGATGTCTGCTATGTCCTCTCTGGTTATGTGCAGAACTCTTCCATCCATAGCTCTTGCATAGCCATCTGTGTCCCTGAAATTCCAAATTCATCAGGTGTTAGTGAAACATTCCTGATATCATAAGGTTCATGAGATCTCGGTTGAGCTCTGTTGAAGGTGTCGATCGATGGGTGTGTGTGGTGCGATCGATGGTGCACGTCTAGCTGCACGGTTGGATCGATTGAACATGTTGTTGCAGTCTTCCATTGATGAATCTCTGAATGCTGGAAGCTGCTGGGTAGAAGGTGAAAAGTTTTGAATTTTCGTGGCTTGAGTTGTCAACCTTTTATACCCATGTGTTGCCCTAATCGTGAAATTCCGATTTTGTCCTTTAAGTCGTCCGGGTTAATATCGATCGATATTATACTGGCAATGTCGATCGATGGACGATGTCGTTTTGCTGGATGAAGTAGATAATCGATCGATGGGGCGTTTGTTGTCGATCGATTGTGGTGCAAATCTGTCATTCTCCAAGTAGATTCCCAAGCTCTCTCTTCCCAATAGTCTTCATCATATTCTTCACTGTGGTCTCCACTGTGGAAAGAGGTGGCTATGTCTACTGCAAAACTCTCATGAAATCCGCTATCTGCCCAACTCCTTTGAGTAATCATCTTCCTTTCGGTTGGGTGGGATGGCGAAATTCGGGTAGCAATGATCTGGTAGATCGAGTTCATCATCGGTGGGTCTCTGTCGATCGATGATCCATAGTTGTTGTCGATCTCCTCTGACTTGAATGTGTCGATCGATGACGTCAAAGTACTGTCGATCGATCCCGAGTACTCTGTCTCGTACTCAACTTCACAATGACAAACTGCGATGATACCAGTATCATCTTCCTTTACCACTAATTTGGCTGGTGGTTTGTCAAGCTTGACAGGGTCGTAGTGGATATCTGGATCTATCATAGTCAAGCACATCCTGTTGGTTTCATGTCACATATGGCTCCTACTGTAGCCATAAATGCTCTTCCAAGTAAGAGGGAAGAGTTCCAATTTAGCTTGATGTCTAGGACATGAAAATCCACAGGGACGATAGCATCACCAATGTGTACCTCTAGGTCTTTGATGAAGCCTCCAGAGTTTCTCTGAGAGTAATCCACGAAAGTAAAGATCTGTGGTGAAGGCTCTACTTGCAGGCCCAGATGGTCTGCCATGACCTTTGGTAAGATGCTGACTGATGAACCAGTGTCACATAGTGCGTGAGGAAATTCAATACCTTGTACCACACAGGGTATTGCAAACTTCCCAGGATCACTCTTCTTTAGCAAAGTAATCCTTTTCCTCATCTCTTCTCTGACGTTGTCAAACCTTCTCCTAATGTCAGTTTCAGTCTCCCTTGTTTCTCTGAAGAACATCCACAATCTCTTTGTGAAATAAACCTCCTCAAAAGGTTTCTCTGGTGGGATTCCGATAACTCTCTTAGTGAAACCATCAATCTCCTTTTCATTAGCTTCCCTCTTAAGGTTCTTAGGAATCTTCTCCTTCCGACTCCTTAACCTTCTTCCTTCAGTTCCCTCTGATGTAGGTGTAGTGTCTGAAGGGTTACTAGTTATTTCGGTAGGGATAGCTTGTGGTTTCGGTGTGGGTCTGAGTGCATTGATTCGGTTGCTGTCTATCGATGGTAGTTGCACTCGGTATATGAGAGGTGCGTGTCGATCGATAGGTGGAGAATAGGATCGATCGATACGGTTCTCTTTGTTGTGTCGATCGATGAGTGGCTCGTCTCGTCGGTCGATATCTTCGTAGGTGTGGGTGGGTGGGTATGGATGAGAAGCCGTGAACTCAGCATGTGTCAAATTCCTAACCGCGTTGCAGTCTGCAAGCGTATCCGGAAAGACATCGTCGATGTCGATCGATGTGGACTAGTTGGTGTCGATCGACACCATTGTGATCCACCGAGACTTAGCGAACTTTCCACTTCAAAGTCTCCTTCTTGTAGCTTCTCCTGTTTCACCACTTGCCAGAAATCATCATCTATGATAGCATTGACGTGGTGTTTCCTATTTCCTTCCCCTACTTCCTTAGAAGTTCCAATCCTCCTGATAGAGTCTTCAGTCTGGACAATCTGTGTCTCAAGTTTCTTAACTTGAGTGCAGATGGTATCTATCCTCGTGGTCAGATTGTTAAAGACAGAATCAATCTTCCCATTGAAGTCTACTGTAAGCTTCTGCTGACCTTCCAGAACTCTATCAATCATGGCATCAAACTTACTCTCTTGGGGGGGTGGTGGGTTTTGGTAAGCTGAGTTGCCGTAGTTCCTTGTGTTGGTGAAGGGTTTCTGATACTGTGAACTCTGGTTGTAGTTACTCTTCTGACCACTGCCAAAAAAGTTTCTGTTTCCACTCTGGTTTCCATATCTCTGAAATCCAGTACCTCCAATGTAGTTCACATCTTCCTCTGTATCATCCTCTCTAGCCTCTCCTTCTTCAGCTGAGCAGACTGGTTGTCCCAGAAATGCATGTAAAGCATCTATCTTGGCTCTGACTTCATTCATCTGGTCTTCACCGATGGCTGCAACCGATTTCTTCTTGTCAGAGTCAGTGTTCTTGGTGCTGCTGCTGTTGGCTAGGTTCTCAATAAGTCTCACAGCCTCTATTGGATTCCTAGTGTTGAAGTTCCCCTCACTAGCAGTATCAAGAGCCATCTGATACCTTAAGGCGATACCTCTGTAAAAAGTGCTTAACAGCTGCACTTCATTGAATCCATGGTGTGGACAGTCTCGCTGGAAGAACTTGAATCTGATCCACGCGTCTTTAAAAGTCTCACTAGGCTTTTGCGCGAAAGTGGCTATTTTGCTCCTTAAGTCTTCAGCGCGTGCCTCATCAAAGAAATTACGCAGGAAGGCGTTTTTGATGTCGGCCCAGGATGTCAGTGATCCTGTAGGTAGCTGCTTGAGCCAGTGCGAAGCTTCTCCAATCAGTGAGTATTTGAAGAGCTTGCAGAGTAGGTAGTCCTCGGGGACTCCATCCATACGAATAGCAGCGATAAGATCCTCGAACCTCTCCAGATGGTCCATAGGATGCTCGTGTGATTGCCCAGAATAAGGTATCTGAGACACGAGAGAGTAGTACTGAGGCTTGAGCTCGAAGTTCGGCTTCTGAATCTCTGGAAGTCGAATAGCTGATCTGTTGGTGTAGTACTCGTCTGGACGGTTATAGTCTGCCAACGATCGTGTTTGAGCTTCTCCTGTAGCCTCAGCTTCAGTTTCAGGGATTATGTTTCCCTGTGCATCTAGTTTCTGACCTGTTGCATTACGCAGATGACCATCTTGGTCATACAGGTTTCCATTCTCGCCCTGCGTGAAATGACAATCGCGACCATGCTTCGCGGAGTAGTGTCGATCGGTATACGGTTAGAAGTATCGATCGATGTAGATCGGTGAACGGTATCGGTCGACGGTGCTGTCGGAGTGTCGGTCGACTGTTGAACGTGAGTATCAGTCGACGGTAATGCGGTTCTGTCGATCGATGCGGAGCGTAGGTCTTTGCGGATTGAGCGTTCCAAGTGTGCAGGATCCTCTGAGAATAATAGTTGATTTCCCTTGTTGCTTCTGGTACTGCTGGGCATGTACCTGAAAGACAAGAAAGAAAAATTTAAATAAGAAAGGGGGTAAAAGAAAAACCTAAGATTAATAAGATTAAATCTAATGGCGATCAAAGCTCCCCGGCAACGGCGCCAAATTTGATAGTGCTCAAATTACCCAGTAGAGCTTACTCTCTCAAATAAGAGGTACAGCTGTAGTACTTAGGGATCGAATCACGAGGAGCTAGGGAACCAATTAAATAAAATCTACTAATCAATCCTAGGCAAGGTTGGTTTATATGATAGAAATAAAAATAACAAATCCTAAAATGAGCAAGGCAGTTGCTCCAACTAACAATATGAAGGGTTGTTTAAATGGGATAAAGAGTGCTAGACATAGGGTTTCTATTCAGGGATGGAGATTATAATCTCTATAAATGCTTTAATAAGTTGCTTGCATGATACTATAGATCTCAGCCGCTTAACATATGTGAATGAATCACTGGTTAAAATATCTAGATCTCTGGCCACACCTTTCGCATGATGACACAGAAAAAGAGTCGGTCGATATCCTTTTGAGATATCGAGCGATACACCTTTCGCGGCGCCGATCGATTTACCAGTAGGGTATCGATCGACGGCTTCTAGATCTGCCTAGGCGCGAACCGAATATGACCGCGAGGTCTCAAGGAGGAACTGTCGTTCTTCTCAACGGGAAACAGGCATCGCTCAAATGGATAATTCAAGATAATCTAAGATCCTAGTGATCTATGTTCTAGTTAGCTACTCTAAACAAGCATAGGGTACAATCCATTTGATGAGTATCACAACTTAGCAATTATAGCTTGGGGCTAATCCCACAAACCTATTTAAACCCTAGATCTAACAAGTAGACTACTCAGACATAGCTAAGCAATTCATAACAATAGATAGATGAAAGAATTGCATAGATAGAATAAAGTAGAAATACAAAAGGAGATGAGAAATCTCTCCAATCTCTCTCAAACAAATAAAACTCTAGTCTCTCTCTCACACTCTCTGCTTTGGTTGTGAAAAGCTTCAAGCTTCAAAGGGTTTCAAAACTTGCCGTCAAAAAGACTTTGCAGGAGTATTTAAGCATTTCCATTAGGTTAAAAACTCGTCAGGGGCAATCTCGTAATTTGGTGAAGTCTTGGTGAAGTAGTCGGCTAAACCATTTCGTCCTCGATATCGATCGACAACACTGAATGTGTATCGATCGATTATAATCTTCTAGTACGCGGATCTTCTCAGCTACATCGATCGACAACTCAGGATGAGTATCGATCGATTGTAATCGCAATGTTGACTTCCGACTTAGTCTTGAATGGTCAACTCGGGTGTATCATCTCTTGTACTCCAAAATGCTCCAAAAACATCACTTTCTCACAAAATGCTCCTGAACCTGAAAACATACCTAACAGGCTAGAAAACAGATTAAATATATAATAAAATACTAGTATACCATGGTTAAAAACGGGTAAAATCCATGGTATATCAGCTACTTCA